>NC_044986.1:31407310-31473454 GCF_008728515.1 Papio anubis | reverse complement strand
AAAAAAAAAAAAAAAAAAAAAAAAAAAAAAAAAAAAAAAAAAAAGAATATTTCAATTATTTTTGTAATTAGGAAAAAAATTCTTTTTTTTTTTTGGAGACAGTTTTCCCCTTGTCGCCCAGGCTAGAGTGCAGTGGCGTGATTTTGGCTCACTGCAACCTCCGCCTCCCGCATTCAAGCGATTCTCATGCCTCAGTCTCCCAAGCAGCTGAGATTACAGGCGCCCACCACCATGCTTGGCTGATTTTTGTATTTTTAGTAGAGACAGGGTTTCACCATGTTGGCTAGGCTGGTCTCAAAGTCCTGACCTCAGGTGATCCTCCAGCCTAGGCCTCCCAAAGTGCTGGAATTACAGGCGTGAGCCACAGCGCCTGGTCAAAAAATCCTTTTAAATAGAAGAAGCCCACAGGATCAACCTGTAGGTACCAAAAGAAATGCTAATAAAAATGTTCATTAAAATGCTAGCTTTGTGCCCCAAGAAAGCAAGCATTCTGGGGACAAATGGGGATATTGAAACAGGGACTAAATATTACATGATATTAGAGAATTACTGTTGACTTTCTCAGATATAATAATGGTATTCTGGATATCTAGGAAAATGTCTTTAATATAAGTTAAAGGACTTATGTGTAAAGCAGAGTTATGATGTCTGCAACTTCATTTAAAATAATTCAGCCAGGCCGGGTGTGATGGTTCATGCCTGTAATCCCAGCACTTTGGGAGGCCGAGGTAGGCGGATCACAAGGTCAGGGGTTTGAGACCAGCCTGGTCAACATGGTGAAACCCTGTCTCCACCAAAAATACAAAAATTAGCCAGGTGTGATGCCACGTGCCTGTAGTCCCAGCTACTCCAGAGGCTGAGGCAGGAGAATGGCTTGAACTTTGGAGGCAGAGGTTGCAGTGAGCCTTGGCTGCGATTCCCCTGTAGCCTAGGCAACAGAGCAAGACTCTGTCTCAAAAAAAATAAAATAAAATAAAATAAAATGATTCAGACAAATTAACAACAACGATACACAGAAAGAAATTTAAGTGCAAACCAAGTATGGCAAAATGTTAATGAGTATATAGGTAAATCACTTCATAATTATTTTCAACTTCTGTATACTAGAATTTTTTCATTACAAAAAATGGGGAAAAAAATGCTAGCTCAGTGTCACCATGAAATCAAAGGCTTACTTCCAGGCAATCCTAAAACTGGGATATATTCCACTTATATCAGGTTCCTAGAGTAGTCAAATTTATACAGGCAGAAAGCAGAATGGTGGCTGCCAGGCCTTGGGGCAAGGGGAAAATGGAGTGTTAGTGTTTAATGGGTACAGAGTTTCCATTTCATAAGATGAAAAAGTTCTGAGGCCAGGTGCGGTGACTCACACCTGTTATCCCAGTACTTTGGGAGGCCAAGGTGGGCAGATGACTTGAGCCCAGGAGTTCAAGACCAGCCTGGCAACACGGCAAAACCCCGTATCTACAAAAAATACACACACACACACAAAATTATCCACGTATGGTGGTGCACACCTGTAGTCCCAGCTACTCAGGAGGCTGAGGTGGGAGAATTGCCTGAGCCCAGGAAGTCGAGGCTGCAGTGAGCTGAAATCACACCACTGCACTCCAGTCTGGGTGACAGACTGAGATCCTGCCTTCAAAAAAAAGAAAAAGAAAAAGTTCTAGAGATGGATGATGATGGGTTTCTTTTTTATTTTTATGATTTTTAGAGAAGGAGTCTCTCTCTGTCGCCCAGGCTGGAGTGCAATGGTGCGATCTCGGCTCACTGCAAGCTCCGCCTCCTGGGTTCACGCCATTCTCCTGCCTCAGCCTCCCGAGTAGCTGGGACTACAGCTGGCCACCACTGCGCCCGGCTAATTTTTTTGCATTTTTTTTTTTTTAGTAGAGATGGAGTTTCACCACTGTCTCAATCTCCGCCCACATTGGCCTCCCAAAGTGCTGGGATTACAGGCGTGAACCATCACGCCCAGCTTTTTTTTTTTTTTTTTTTTTTTTGGAGATAGAGTCTCGCTCTGTCATGCAAGCTGGAGTGCAGTGGCATGATCTCAACTCTCTGCAACCTCCACCTCCCGGGTTCAAGTGATTCTCCTGTCTCAGCCTCCCGAGTAGCTAGGATTATAGGCACATGCCACCACACCCGGCTAATTTTTGTATTTTTAGTACAGACAAGGTTTTGCCATGTTCGCCAGGCTAGTCGTGAACTCCTGGCCTCAAGTGATTCTCCCGCCTCGGCCTCCCAAAGGGCTGGGATTACAGGTATGAGTCACCGCACCCAGCCAGTGATGATGGTTGTACAAAAATATGGAAGTAGGTAATGCAACTAAATAGTACATTTAAATATGGTTAAGATGGTAAATTTTGTTATATATACTTTACACAATAAACACAAACACACAAAAATTGTGAACACTCACATATATCCATATAAATAAAAATGCTAAGTAGGGGGAAAAACAAAACTAAGATATTTACTGGATAGAATTTGCTGGGTCAGGCCGGGCGCGGTGGCTCAAGCCTGTAATCCCAGCACTTTGGGAGGCCGAGACGGGCGGATCACGAGGTCAGGAGATCGAGACCATCCTGGCTAACACGGTGAAACCCCGTCTCTACTAAGAAATACAAAAAATAGCCAGGCGAGGTGGCGGGCGCCTGTAGTCCCAGCTACTCGGGAGGCTGAGGCCGGAGAATGGCGTGAACCCGGGAGGCGGAGCTTGCAGTGAGCTGAGATCCGGCCACTGCACTCCAGCCTGGGCTACAGAGTGAGACTCCGTCTCAAAAAAAAAAAAAAAAAAAAAAGAATTTGCTGGGTCTTCTCCCAACCCCTTCCTAGGACAACCACTCCACTACTCTACCACCAAGTAAAAAGTCATAGCAAAATCATAAACAGAGGAAAAACAGGACATCACACAACAAAACCTCAAACTTTTCCAACACTCAATCCTCTCCCACTTCCACTCTTGCATTTCTAGGATGGGTACTGACACTTCTATTTTAAGTGCTTAAGAACACAGTCCCTCTGAATCTCACCTCTTCCTACTGTACTGTATACGACAGTCCTCTGATTCTCACCACGAGCTGATGCTTTCAGTTCCTGTCCTCAAAAGGGAATTCCCTGAAGCGTGTTAATCCCTCCACTTCCCACACATAAGAGTCTGCATCTACTTACCACGATCTGCTAAGAAGATTTGTTAGTTTTCATAGAGACCAACTTTTTTCCTGTTCTATTTTTCAGTACACCCCTCCAGCTTCAGGTTTTCCCAACACCACCTAATTGCCATCTAGCAGTGAGATATCACTGTTTTCCACCAATGAAGACCAAGTACACAAGGCCCCAAGGGTTCATCTTGTCAAAGATTCAAAATATTAATGTTGCTGTTTGATGCCAGCTGCCTGCCACACCTTCTACTTCCTGAGCCCCCAAAATAGCTATGGCTTACCTTTGGTGTCCTGCATGACAATTGAGCTATACTTTAAAAACGTTATCAGTAGATTACTGGTCTGTACATCTGCATCCAGTGGGAGTTCCACAGAACTTATAACTGGAATAGAACAGATAAAATGCACTTAGCCTGCAACATATTCCATCTAACACTTCTACCCACATAGCCAATTTGCCAGCAGGCAAAAAAATCACTAAATAAGCTTTTTCCACAACAGAGGGAGGACCAAGTGCTCATCATAAAACTTCTATCTACTCTTCCTAACCCTGTAGAGTCCCCTTCCTATTCCCCAAATTAAGGCCAGTGACCTGCTCTCCTACCTAGGGCCAGTGTCCAAGAACAGTGCTTTTTCTATTTTTTTGGTTTTTTTTTGTTGTTGTTGTTGTTTTTGTTTTTTTTGAGACGGAGTCTTGCTCTGTCGCCCAGGCTGGAGTGCAGTGGCCGGATCTCAGCTCACTGCAAGCTCCGCCTCCTGGGTTTACGCCATTCTCTGGCCTCAGCCTCCCGAGTAGCTGGGACTACAGGCGCCCGCCACCTCGTCCGGCTAGTTTTTTGTACTTTTTTTAGTAGAGACTTTTCACCGTGTTAGCCACGATGGTCTCGATCTCCTGACCTCGTGATCCGCCCGTCTCGGCCTCCCAAGTGCTGGGATTACAGGCTTGAGCCACCGCGCCCGGCAACAGTGCTTTTTCTCCCAGCATCCTGGGAAGGGTATGTTACTTCCTGCCCCAAGTACCCCCAAAGAGTTTAAGGCCATTCTTAAAGGTACTTTGATTTCTACCTAAAGGAAAAATCTGTACTGAATATAAATGAGTTTTACTTTGATGGGTCTCCTACTTAAAATCAGTGATGATTCCTTCCTAACAAGGAGAAATCTTGCTGAATTTTGAGAACAAGTCTTTAGGCTGGACGTACCCAAGACAGAGAGGGGAAAATGTTAAGGCAGAACTATATTCAAATTCTACCACTATTAAGTGATAGAATTCCCTTTCCCCCGAAAGGGAACTGAAAAGGAATAGTAGACTGAAAACAGATGAACAGGCCAAGCACGGTGGCTCATGCCTGTAATCCCAGCACTTTGGGAGGCCGAGTTGGGCAGATCACCTGAGGTCAGGAGTTCGAGGTCAGCCTGGCCAACCTGGTAAAACCCCATCTCTACTAAAAATACAAAAATTAGCTGGGCATTGTGGCCGGTGCCTATAATCCCACCTATTAGGGAGGCTGAGGCAGGAGAATTACTTGAACCCGGGAGGCAGAGGTTGCAGTGAGCCAACATGGTGCCACTGCACTGCACTCCAGCCTGGGTGACACGGCGAGACTCTGTCACAAATAAATACATAAATACAAACAGATGAACATTACTGACTGGAACAGCCTGGGAACTGAGCCACAGTCCCAGTGAACAATGAGGGATAATTGGTCTCTAATGACCAGTGCTGACCCATACAGAACACAGTTTGTTTTTTGTTTTTTTGGTTTTTTTCTTTTTGAGATAGAGTCTCGCTCTGTTGCCCAGGCTGGAGTGCAGTGGTGCCATCTCGGCTCACTGCAACCTCTGCCTCCTGGGTTCAAGCAATTCTCCTGCCTCAGCCTCCCAAATAGCCAGGATTACAGGTGCCCGTCACCATGCTCAGCTGATTTTTGTATTTTAGTAGAGATGGGGTTTCACCATGTTGGCCATGCTGGTCTTGAACTCCTGACCTCAAGCAATCCACCCACCTTGGGCCTCCCAAAGTGTTGGGATTAAGGCATGAGCTACTGTTCCCAGCCCAGAACACAGTCTTAATGTAGGTTTCCCAAAATTCTAAGACTTTAAATTAGACTCAGACCTCTTGTTAAGTGCTTTTACACCGCCTAAGACATAATATATAAGTTAAAGAAGTCTTATAATGGCCCAGAAAAGCTAGAGAATCTATGGCTTTCTGCTACATTTTCAGCCATGAAGGCTCAGTTGACTTTGGAATATTACTCATAATATGTATTCATAACCGTAACAGATCCCCCTGGAGTTATTACGATATAAGCAGAGAACGTTTATTAACAGTGAGGAACATTTGCATATTATGAACCCATAATAAACAGCAAGCACAACAAAAAGCCTTATGAAAAGAAATCAGCATGCCCAACCCCTGCTATTTTCCCAGTTAGGCCTCCAAGAGCTAATATAAGACAAATTTTTAAGTTGAAATACTATAAGGTTTTAATTCATGTTATGGGTTAACGACCCAAGAATGTCATTTCAAACCACAGCCTATTCTGAAGCTCAGAACCCATAATCATCCCTTTGTCCAATACAAGGAGGCACCTAACTGTTAAGTGGGACTTTTTTCCTGCTCATACGCAGCAATTACTGGAAAACTATCTTACATAATATGTAAAAATATAGAAGTATATGTATTTTTAGTTTACCAGAAAGTCCTCTCATGCCAAGGCTGAGTTGTCAAATGTAAAGTCTGAGCTGAGAACAAATGTTATAGCTAAACTGCCGGCTTTTAAAAATATGGCTCCAGTGACATACCTTTAAATATAACTGGGCTACTGAATACCACTATAATTAAGATCCAAAAATTAAAAACAAGGTTGTAATACTTAGGAACCCCACGAAGGAAATGAGTTAGGAGACAGGGAAAAGAACAAATAGAACAGAGACAGAATAAAATCCCTCACAAATTAAAATCTTCTTCCTAAGGAAGAGTCATTCCTTGATCTTTGGCTTCATAATTCTTCCCAGCAGCTTTTGTCAAGGGAGACAGTCATTTGAAAGTGGGCTGACTTGATCTTCCCACTAGAAAAAATAAAAGCTCACTGGTTGTAGGTAAGTAAGCACAAATCCTGCCACTGCATAATCAAGTGTGTGGGTGGAAGTGTTCACAATGAACAGTTTGAAAGGCAGTTCTCTGAAGCATCCAAACCCCAACAGCACATGGAACTCATACATACATACATATATATATATATATATATGGTTTTCGATATCCATGGTAACCGGGCAGGCTTCATTCTTAAAGAGAAAGTACAGTATTTCCATTGGGTTATTCTGTGGCCTGAATAAACAGAGACAAGTAGGCAATCCTTACTACTTGTGCTCCTTCTCAGTAAGATATTTTGGGGCTGGGCATGGTGGCTCATGCGTGTAATCCCAGCACTTTGGGAGCCCAAGGCAGGCGGATCACCTGAGGTCAGGAGTTCAAGACCAGCCTGGCCAACATGGTGAAACCCCATCTCTACTAAAAATACAAATATTGGCCAGGTGTGGTGGCTCACGCCTGTAATCCTAGCACTTTGGGAGGCCAAGGCAGATGGATCATGAGGTCAGGAGATTGAGATCATCCTGGCTAACACTGTGAAACCCCATCTCTACTAAAAATACAAAATATTAGCTGGGCATGGTGGCATGCACCTGTAGTCCCAGGGAGGCTGAGGCAGGAGAATCACTTGAACCCGGGAGGTGGAGGTTGCAGTGAGCTGAGATCACGCCACTACACTCCAGCCTGGGCAACAGAGTGAGACTCCATCTCAAAAATAAATAAATAAATAAATAAATAAACAAACAAACACACACAAAAATTAGCCGGGTATTGTGGTGCATGCCTGTAATCTCAGCTACTCAGGAGGCTGACGCATGAGAATCACTTGAATCTGGGAGGCAGAGGTTGCAGTGAGCCAAGATCACACCACCACACTCTAGCCTAAATGACAGAGCAAGACCGTCCCCAAAAAAAAAAAAAAAGGTATTTTGGGATTTGGCTTTCAATTCTAAACAGATCCAATTTGCTACCATACATATGACTAACAATGGCATCTCCCTGTCATAGTTCTGTACTGTTTATACTGCCTGGAAATGTTACTGCCACAGGTAGTATATGAAAACTTAAAGGAGAGAAAGAATAAAGAAGGTCATTTCACATACAAACAGTGGGGAGGCAAAAAGAAAGGATCAAAGTTGGATTGTCTATACTTCTTTTTTTTTTTTTTGAGATGGAGTCTCGCTCTGTTGCCCAGGCTGGAGCACAGTGGCCGGATCTCAGCTCACTGCAAGCTCCGCCTCCCAGGTTTACGCCATTCTCCTGCCTCAGCCTCCCGAGCAGCTGGGACTATAGGCGCCCGCCACCTCGCCCGGCTAGTTTTTTGTATTTTTTTAGTAGAGACGCGGTTTCACCGTGTTAGCCAGGATGGTCTCAATCTCTTGATCTCATGATCCACCCGTCTCGGCCTCCCAAAGTGCTAGGATTACAGGCTTGAGCCACCGCGCCCGGCCCTATACTTCTTTACCCAAAATAAGTTCAATCTTTGAGCTACAACATCAAATATTAACATAGATTGTTTTTAGGTTACAATATTCCACCAAACACACTCAGCCTATAATAGACCTCAAAGTTTTTGGCAAAAATTCATAATTTCTTTTCTGTTGCCTTTTTCTTAGGTTCCAGCCGTAAGATTTATGAAGAGGAAATTTTCACTGTTGTTGTTTTGAGGGAGAGAAATCTTACATATCCACCAAACTCCCAATTATAATACACTCAAAGCCTGTCATTTCCAACTGGGAGTGGCTGATAGACACATACAGTGAGTAAATGCCAGGTTCACATTCTCATTCATTTATTCAACGAATATTTATTAAGCAAGTACCATGCTGGGCACTATGCTGGGCATATAGTAGTAAACAAAATAGATAAGATCCTGCTCACATGTTTGGGTTATCAGTCTACACTATCACTGATCTTAGGCAAACTGCTTCATTTCTCTGGCCTCAATTCCCTCACTGATCAAATGGTAACATCAGATAACTTTACTATTTTACATTCATTTCAGGGCTTTATAATCACAAGGTGGCATTTTTCACAAAATATCTCATCTGAGCCTCACAAGAACCCTGAGAGTGTAGCAGGACAGGCATTACTGACCTTTCCGGTCTAGCACTCCATGCCTCTACAACTACTCCCTGAGGAGTAAAAGCTAGAGTTATGTAAGCTTATTTTACAGAGAAAATAACTTGACTGTCTTTTTCCAAAGTTTTCTTTGGAAATTTAGGAGGCCTGAAGGATAGTACTACAGACAAATTTAGTGGAAAAAATTAACAACTACGTTCTTTGTTCAGCACAGTTATGCTCACTCTGAGAGATCTAAGATCATATTAATCAAGAAAAGCAAAGTGGTGGTGGGCTCACCATCAGAGGAAGGTGGTGTAGTCCCAAGGGGTGTGACTGGGGTTGCAGGAGCAGGACTGACAGGGGTCGTCACCAAGCCCATTTCTGGATGGCTCTGAAAAAGATACACAGATGTGTAAGAAAACAGAAAATCCAGTTCTCCCTGAGTATCAAGTGCCTAATACCAATAAGGACTGGTATTCCAGACCTTATAATTTTTTTTTGAGACAGCATCTTGCTATGTTGTCCAAGCTGGTCTCAAAATCCTAGGCTCAAGTGCTCTCCTGCCTCAGTCTCCTGAGTAGGTGGGACTACAGATGCATGCCACTGTGCCCCTAGTCTCATAATTAGAAAGCTCACTGAGGCCGGGCACGGTGGATCACATCTATAATCCCAGCACTTTGGGAGGCCGAGGTGGGCAGATCACGAGGTCAGGAGATCGAAACCATCCTGGCCAACACGGTGAAACCCCATCTCTACTAAAATACAAACAATTAGCTGGGCATGGTGGTGCATGCCTGTAGTCCCAGCTACTCAGAAGGCCGAGGCAGGGGAATCATTTGACTCCAGGAGGCAGAGGTTGCAGTGAGGCAACATCACGCCACTGTGCTCTAGCCTGGTGACAGAGCAAGACTCTGTCTCAAAAAAAAAAGAAAGAAAGCTCACTGAGGAGGGACTACTTCTGCATTTAGTTCTCATGAGTACTGGATTACAGTTGATGCTTGCTAATCTCTAATAAGCTCTGTGTGCTAATTTATCTTAAGCAACTAGGTTTCCATTACATAAGTTTTTCTGTGGCACCAGAGAAATTAAAAAAATTAAAAACTGGGGTAAACAAATATACAGGATTACTCTACAAGAGAGCAGAGAACATTTGCAATCCCATCCAGACCTGGGATCTCATCAGATCAACCGAAAACACATCAATAGGCTGTTCTGATAACCACATAATTGACTAGTAGATGTAGATGAGTCAAGGGGATACCAGGTACTATAAAAAGAACTATTCAGCTGGGTGCAGCAGCTCACACCTGTAATCCCAGCACTTTTGGGAGGCTGAGCCAGGTGGATCACGAGGTCAGGAGATCAAGACCATCCTGGCTAACATGGTGAAACTCTGTCTCTACTAAAAATACAAAAAAAAAAAAAAAAAAAAAAATAGCCAGGTGTGGTGGCGGGCGCCTGTAGTCCCAGCTTCTTGGGAGGCTGAGGCAGGAGAATGGTGTGAACCTGGGAGGCGGAGCTTGCAGTGAGCTGAGATCGCGCCACTGCACTCCAGCCTGGACAACAGAGTGAGACTCTGTCTCCAAAAAAAAAAAAAAAAAAAAAAGAGCTATTCAGATGCGGCCTTCCTGTTCCACAACAAACAAAAGTGTGTGTGCCTTCATTGGGAGGCAAAGACATAGAGAGACACCCAGTAGGGACCAAAACAGATAACTCTTCCGTCCCTGACTTTTCTTAGCCATTCCTCCCACATCAGCTCTTGAGAATTAAGCTGAGTGACAGCTGTTTTTAACTTCCCTTTTCTTCCCTAACAGCTTTACCAGCACTTTACCTTCCTCACCTCTTCCTTTAAAATCAGTTATAGGATTTGGAGAGCAGATAAGAAACAGAGTGAAAATAATAACTAAAGTCTCTATGTTATCAGTCATGAAAACTCATAAGTGTTCTATGAAGCAGATCTCAAACTAGCATGATGCTTTTTAAGCATGACCTTATTTTTGTGTGAAAATTCAAATCAATAGATTCCATATACATCTACCCTTTGAGAAAAAGCATAAGCAAACTTTCCCTTAAAAGAACTCTACATACATATTTTAAACAGTCTGGCTTTAAGATAAAAACACTTCATCAATTTTTTAAAAGGGCTTTCATGGACAGCTCTTGAGTTCTTGGTCTACTTTAGTCCTCTTCTATGCCAATTACTGCGGCTATCCCTCAGGCATGTGACCCATCGCTCAGTATTCTGGGGGTTTTTTTGCTTTTTATTTTGTTTTGTTGTTTACTTATTTATTTTTCCTTGAGATAGAGTCTCACTCTGTCGCCCAGTCTGGAGTGCAATGGTGCAATCTCGGCTCACTGCAAGCTCTGCCTCCCAGGTTCACGCCATTCTCCTGCCTCAGCCTCCCAAGCAGCTGGGACTACAGGCACCCACTACCACGCCCAGCTAATTTTTTTTGTGTGTGTATTTTTAGTAGAGACAGAGTTTCACCATGTTAGCCAGGATGGTCTCAATCTCCTGACCTTGTGATCCACCCACCCCAGCCTCCCAAAGTGCTGGGATTACAGACATGAACCACAGCGCAGGGTCTAGCGCTCAGTATTCTATGACTTCCTTTCAATGTATATAAACCACATTATCTGTTAACAGCTAACTTTAACCTGGCCAAGATATTTTTTATTTTTTTCCTCTGGAAATTGGTGAGATAATAAGATGAGTGGTTTGGCCTATTTTATCTCCAGTTGTAATTCCACAGTGGTGTGGAAAGCAGAAAGCCCAATATAAAAATCCACATAGCAGATAATACCAGGGATTTCTAGTGAGCAAAATGAAGTCATCACAACTCATTTGTATTAACAGGATCAGTAAACTGTCCAAAAAAACTAACTTTGCACGTTATTAGACTCATTTCAGCACCGGATGGAAACATACATAGTTGAGGACAGCACGAAACAAAGGCAACTGATTCAACCCTTGTTACCACCACTTACCAATGCAAAGCAGGGTTTAAACAAGTACAGACATATGCTTTTCAATGGAATGAACTGGTATGAAACTTAGGGAGAAAAAAAAACACTGGGATTTTTAATGTAACCAACCTGAGCTAATACTGTGATGAAGTTGCGATTTAAATGAACAGCTTCATAAAGTGCCAGAAGAATGGCCTCATTGGTTCTAAAGAGAAAGAGAATAAATTGGAGTGGCTTTTATACTGGGGGAGTTAAAACAATATAACCATGAAGATAAGATTGGATTGCACCCCAGCACCTCATTATCAATTCCTTTGCATTTCTAAAGTTCCCCTTTACTCGCCATTTGGGCATATGCAAAAGTGTATAGGCAAGAGTTAGGGCCTTCACTTTAATTCCTTAGGAGCAGTTCTCATCTACTTCATTATCTTCCCTCTGTTTTTCCACCTCAACCCAGTTAAGTCCTCAACTGGCTCAGACACCCATCACTCTTTTGTTTTATTGCAGAGATAGGCTGGCAACAGTTGTCAGCTTATTGTCGCCCAATACATATGAAGAACAGAAATGTCTAAGGGTCCATTATTGTTCAAAACCCATGAAACATTGGAAAATCACCAACAAAAGCATGATTCTGTAAAAGATTAACAAGAGGTTACACTGCACATTCTCATATCCAGCAGGATAGCCCACACTAAAGTCCCAGTCACTGCACAAGAATGTCAGGCACTTACTGTACTGAGATTTTCTCATGGGCATCTGCTATGAACATGCTGCCCACCTGTGGAAGAAAAGGGGAATTGCAGACTTATAGCAGGAGGATATGAGAGGAGCTTTGTGCCTAGGAAGCCTTTCATCAGTGAAAGAGACAACCTGCTTCCAGCTGGGGAGAACTTGGAACTTCAGGCCATAAGTCACACACACCAAAACCAGCCCACTTTGAAAATCTTAAAAGACTCATAAGTAATAAATGAAATAATGAGAATCCTACTAAATCATCTTGCCTTAAAAAGGGCCTTAAAAGAAAAAGCCTAGTACTTTTGTCCAACTCTCCTTTTCAGTGTGTAAGTTTAGTCACTCTGACAGTTAACCTGCACATCCTCATCACTCTGTATCTTTCCTAGAAGTTGCTTATTTGAAGTCAGAAACTAACCTAGGAAAAACTTCACAAAAGCAGGCTGACTTCAGCCAACATAGAGCTATCTTTGGGAACAATATTTGGGTTTCAGACCAAAGCTGTCTATATGAGATCCACTCTCCATTTTTCAGATAACAAAATCTTTAGTTTGTGTCCTAGTCAGAGCAAGTGAATAAGTAAATGGAGTAGGCTGCCTCTAATGTATATGATATCAGAGGCACTAAGATGCCTACTCCCCCTAAAAAATACCTCTTCCACTTCCTTAATTATGCTTGAAACTATACACAAACCTATGCTGCTAGAGCTTCGTATGTTTGGTACAAAACTTTCTGAAAACTTGACTGAAAGGCAGAGATGTCTGGGAGCAGTATAATTGTATCTAATTCATTTAATCAAACACCAATACAAAACCCATACTTCTGTAGCCCCTGAGAGAGTTTACTCATTTACATTTTGGAGTTAAAGCGTTTATCAGGCCCCTCCCTGAGAACAGGCTGAGAAGGCAGAAGGAACAATTCATAAGCAGTGGGGGAAAAAAAATTGCAGAAGTGGAGGAGGAGAGGGGGCAACTGCTTCTTGCAATTAACCAAAAAATTGTCTTGCCCTAGAACTGATTACTTGGATAATAATGCCCAGAAGATAGACTTTCTGAATCTGCCTAGATTCTAGAATCTCCTAGATTTCTCTCTTCAAAATCAGCCCCAGATTATCTGGTACCAAATGCCAAGAAACCTTGCCCTGGAGTCTTGTAAACTGGACCAATAACTTCCCCAAAATTCAGACCTCTATGCCCAAACCCTAAGCTATTAGAAGAGTGGCCCAGATCTACTGCACAATCGCTCAACCCTGGGACCAGCTATGAGGACCAAACAGCCATGGCAGACAGCAAAGGTGCATTCACGGGAGGACTCAGATCCAAACCCTACTATACTGTGTTCCACAAGGTCAGTGCCCAAACGGAGCCAACTCTTCAGGAAGCAAATTCTGGCTTAACGTGTACCTTTTCTTTAGCCTTTAAAAAATTAATTAATTAATTAACTAATATGGAAAAACGAAGTACCAGAGAAACCAAAGCTCTCCTTTCCCCTATCTCACTTGGTTTTGAATCTCACTAAAGGTACATCGAAAGTGGGGATTAAAAAAAAAAAGAAAGAAAGAAATTCACTAAAGGAAATACACTCCCCAAGAAAATCTGCTCTGAGCAGCCTCTCTCGTCATCATGCTGCCATCACTTCAAATATCTGAACTTCGAAGCCCAATTTGTCCACCCCTGCAGACAACACTGTTTCTGTTTTTTTCAGGAGAAAAAAAAAAAAAGCAGGACTTACCATATTTGTTAAAGCAGAGAAGAAACCACTTTGGTGTTCTTCTTCCTTGTCTTTATACTGCCTAAACAAAAAGAACTAAATTCAACTTTAGGATTATTTGTCAAGTATGTCTTTGTCTTTGGCATTTGGGGTAATCAGGGCAAAGCCTCCCCCCCTTTTTTTTTTGACACAGAGTCTCACTTTGTTGCCCAGGCTGGAGTGTAGTGGCGTGATCTCGGCTCACTACAAGCTCCACCTCCCAGGTTCACGCCATTCTCCTGCCTCAGCCTCCTGCATCCGGCGCCCGCCACCACGCCTGGTTAATTTTTTGTATTTTTAGTAGAGACAGGGTTTCACCGTGTTAGCCAGAATGGTCTCGATCTCCTGACCTTGTGATCCACCTGCCTCGGCCTCCCAAAGTGCTGGGATTACAGGAGTGAGCCACTGCACCCGGCCAGGGTGGAGCACTCTTAAAATTCTCTGACTCCAGAAAACTAACGCATCATGACAATCAAGCATTACGACAATCCCTGCAAGCTAAGAGGCACCTGTCTGCTCTTGAGGTAGTGTGTACCAAAATGCCTGGTTACTTTGGGAGAGACTTAGACTTAGAAAGCAGGCTGCAAAAGTGCCCTAACATATCCAGTTATTTCTTTTTGTTTTTTGTTTTTTTGTTTTTTTTTTTTTTGAGACAGAGTCTGGCTCTGTCGCCCAGGCTGGAGTGCAGTGGCCGGATCTTAGCCCACTGCAAGCTCCACCTCCCAGGCTTACGCCATTCTCCTGCCTCAGCCTCCCAAGTAGCTGGGACTACAGGCACCCGCCATGTCGCCTGGCTAGTTTTTTGTATTTTTTTTTTTAGTAGAGACAGGGTTTCATCGTGTTAGCCAGGATGGTCTTGATCTCCTGACCTCGTGATCCGCCCACCTCGGCCTCCCAAAGTGCTGGGATTATAGGCTTGAGCCACCGCGCCCGGCCTCCAGTTATTTCTTAAACAATCTATTACTTGAAAAGTGTGACAGTAAAATTACTTTAGGGCTAGAACACTGAAAATCTTGTTTCTTTTTAAAGGAGGAGGAAGGAAATCAGTAAACTAAACTCTCTGGAGAGATGGGACAGATTTGAAGTTCTGATACCCAACTGTGTGTGAGAAAAGTCTAGAGAGGAGCATGAAAGATCCTGCCTGGCCCTTGCCAGGATTAAGGATACTTCTGGTCTCCATTCACTAATGTCAGATCCTTCCAGCAAAAGGGAAAGCAAGCATCGATGAAGGGAGCCCCCAGGAGAAACAGGGACTCTGGGAAGTTGAGGTTTATTCCCAATAAAAAAGAAACATCTGTCAAACTAGGGCTTAATATACTTTCTCCTTTTATATATTTTTAAGATGACAAAAAAGCAGTCTCCACAGCCTTTTTTATATATTTGTATGATACACTGGACTAAATGGAAGTGCCCACTTGTGGCTGGAAGACTAGTTAAAATGCTCTGTAATAAAATATCAAGAGTTGCAAAGGAATGTGCCTAATTGCCTTAAGAGACACTAACCTAGTGGCTACTTTTCCCCTGGTGTTAAAAACAATCCCTGCTAAGGCCATCAAGCAAAGCTAGAGCAAATACATCTGCCAGGGCCTGTACCTCTGAATACTCTTGGACTAGGTAAGGGAATTTCACCCAAGAACTCTAACAAAACTCAACAACCAATTCAAATGAAAATCAGACCCCCTTCCATTCTGGAAAGGTGGACTTACCTGTTGTACTCAGATAAAGCCTGAGCAATTACAAGCCCCATTCCCTAGAAGGGAAAAGATAGCATAGGTGAAATAAGACAGCAGCCTTTGAGGGTTGGTGATGATGCTAGAACTAGGTCAGAAAGAACACTAATTAGCCCAGGAAGTCCTGCCTGAAAGTTGGCAACAAGGACAGAAATTCTGAAAGGCACTGTCAAAGCATCAAAAGGAAGTTCTTTGGGAAGATTTTTCTTATCTAATTATCTTAATGTTCCCAGGTACAATTAAAATGGATAATCAAGCAGTGAAACAGACCAGGGCCCAGATTGTTGACAATTTCACTGGGATCATTTTCACTCTGAAAGACAAGATCCAGTTAGAATCTTCAAACAAAAAGCCCTCAAATGTCTCCAAAAACAGCCAGAGCAAAGTGACAATGAGTCCATGCTAAACGAAGGTGCACATAGATAAGCTACTTTCTTTCAAGCCACAGGAATGTAAAGGGAAGTAGCATCCAATACATGTTAAAGTGACTTATCAACTTTCCCGAGAACCTCTGATGCATAACACAAAGATCAATTAAGGCCACAGCATGAATCATGTGTGCATTTTTTTTCATAAAAGAAATTGTAAAGAAGGAATAGGGTAGGATGGAAAGGGAATAAAGCAAGACACCTGGTCATCTTCTTCCTCCCTATATTCAGAGATCAGATATTATTTCCCAAACTTTCAAGGATATATATAGTAGATACAGATCATCCCCATGTTTCAGCTTCACCAAGTCAGGCTATAAATACTATCTGGTTAGTTCTAAAAGAAGGAATCTCCCATCATTTAGTCATCTAAGGTTTCTTATTCTTGAATGTGTAATTTATTAACTTTGTAGGATAATCAACTTCAGCACACTATAACATGAAACATAACCACTTCATCATGATTAGCAAGCAAATGTCCCCTCAAATCTTCCTTCCATGATAATAAGTCAGAAGACAGTAAAACGGTAGCACTGATGCACTAAAAAGAAATATTAATTCCCTCTCTATAACCAGATGAAATTGACAGAACAGCCCTCTGCTCTCTGTTCTAAATGTACTTTCCACTGAAAGTAATGCCACTGAATGCAAATAAGTAAGACAATACACAAGGATCCAGATACTCACATTGAGTGTGGCCTCATCATCCACGATAGATAGCTTCACAATATAAGGATTCACAGACTGTTAAATAAGAGAAGAGACTCCAGGTAAGTCTGACCTAGTTAAGAAAACCCGTTAGCTATCTTTAAAGTGTTAACAAAAATGCTCTATAAGGCCCTCTACAGTGATGCTCCTGATACACAGTCCCAATCCACATTGCCTGCTGACTCCTCCCATTTCCAGTTAATTTCTCAGCGTGTCTGGGCATTCATCAAGTGTACACACAAATACACATACACACCTCAGTTCTGTTCTACCTGTATTTTCCCTTAGGCTGAATCAGTGCAGGCCCTATGTCCACCACTTCTACCATCTTTCCCTCTTACTTGCATCTAAAAAGTAAGTGAATGCTCCACAACACTCACTTTGTCCTACCCTACCAATAATTTACTAAGTCCATAGGGATAGCCATCTTTTGGGGAACATAAAAGCTTGCCATAAGGCACATATTTATAAGTTGTTAACTTATATTTTCATCCCAAAGGCTTCCTAACCATTTCACAAACTATATGCAAGGACTGATTCACCCACCCGTAAAACAAAGCCACCTTGGGGTGGAAGGTGGCAGCTGCTTAACAGCCAGAGAGGCCGTTTATGGAGATCTGATACCCAAATAACGCTGCAGGGAGAACTGAAAAAAGGGATATAAATATCCAAACAACAATCTGGTCAGGACACTGGGATTTAATGATTGTCCCATCACTTAGAGCACTGGAAGAGTTCTCAGGTTTTTCCAGACCCAATCTCAGTTGGGCAGCATAAGAAAATGGTCATATATTTAAACTCATAAAGCAATTGGATCATCTCCCACAAAGGGGATGAGAACCAATGACCTTTCCTTACACATATAGGACATGAGGAAAGATTTCATATAGATCAGGCACCAATTCTAATCCAGGAGAAGCAAGGAACAATAGTTCTCAGACTGGCAGTTTCTACAGCTACCAAAAAAACTCATTACTGAGAAACTTGAAAACTCAACTGAAAGGCTCATTCCCCACACAGACCTATTCAACTGAGCTTCTGAGGGCATCTTTCGCATGTCAACTGGGAACAGAGAAAGAGACAGCTTTGCTTTCTTAACAGCCCAAATGTTTATAAGGTTTACTGCAACACAACTTAAGGTGTAAAACCCACTCCATTTGTTACTTGATCTGACAGAAGGAAGGCTCTCAACACTTCTTCCTACAACCAACAGTCAAATTCTGCTGATTCTACAGACCTCAGGGAAGCTCCCATGCAAGTGGGTCCTCGGAAAAGAAAATCAAGCAAAAGTGGCTGACTTAGATATGCTGCCATGATGACAGTAATACTAAAAAGAGCATACCACTATTTCTTGGCATAATTTTTGAAAGTTCTAATCACTCATCTTCCCAAAAGAAGACTGTTTTAGGTTTTAGTTTTTTGTTTTTTTGTTTTTGTTTTGAGACGGAGTTTCACTCTTGTTGCCCAGGCTGGAATGCAATCGCACGATCTTGGCTCATCACAACCTCCGCCTCCCAGGTTCAAGCGATTCTCCTGCCTTAGCCTCCCAAGTAGCTGGGACTACAGGCACATGCCACCACACCCGGCTAAGTTTGTATTTTTAGTAGAGATAGGGTTTCTCCATGTTGGTCCGGCTGGTCTCAAACTCCTGACCTCAGGTGACCCACCTGCCTCGGCCTCCCAAAGTGCTGGGATTACAGGCGTGAGCCACTGCACCCAGCCTGTTTTAGGTTTTAATCGGGGTCATCTGATTTCCAAGCAAACATTTGCATTCTAGTTCTTCTGCTTATTAATTGTGGCAAATTAGGCACATAAAGCTAAGTTTCTATTTCCTCATCTGTAAAATGAGGATACAGGTTGAGTATCTCATCTAAAATGCTTTAGGGCTGGACACGGTGGCTCATGCCTGTAATCCTAACACTTTGGGAGGCCATGGTGGGAGGATCACTTGAGGCCAGGAGTTCAAGACCAGCTTGGGCAACATGGCAAAACCCTATCTCTACAAAAAATTTAAAAAGTTAGCCGGGCATAGTGGCACATGCCTGTAGTCCCAGCTACTCGGAAGGATGAAGTGTGAGAATCACTTGAGTCCAGGAGGTCAAGGCTGCAGTGAGCTGTGATCACGTCCTTGCACTCCAGCCTGGGTGACAGAGTGAGACCCTGTCTTGATCAATCAATCAAACAAACATTTGGGATAGAAGCACTTATGATTTTGAATTTTTTTAACATGTTGGAATATGTGCATTATACTTACTTGTTAAGCATCCCTAATCCAAAAATCTGAAATGCTCCAATGAGCATTTCCTTTGAGTGTCATGTTGGTATTCAAAAAGTTTCAGATTTGGGGCATTTTGAATTTCAGATTTTCAGATTAGAGATGGCAATCTGTATTTTCTTCTCCTGGGGTTGCTATAAGGCTTAAATGAAGTAAGACACATCAAATCCTTAGCACAATAGCTGGTACACGCTATAGGCTTAATATTTGGTACAGGTAGCTGTATTCTTTCTTCTTTTACATTATTATCACATTCAAAGGAAAGCTCTTTAAGAAAAAGGGCAGTGTGGGAAGAAAAGGAACAACTTGCAATTAGACATAATAAACAATATGGTAATTTCTGAGAAATGTCATGCTCGAGGAAACAGTTGGGATCTGAGTCACTTCATCTCAGGAGACTTGGCCAGCCTAGAAAGCTAGGATCTTAATGTTGTGAAAATTTCTATTTTACCAGAGGCCTATTATTTACACTATACCCCTGTTGTACTGATCACTTTTTAAAACTGGAGGAAATCTACTTTTCATCTATAAGACAGAATTACAAACTCTGTGAGTCTTCACAGTATCACTCTAATAGGGTCCTGCCTTTATTTGACTGCAAGTACACTTACCGTTTTCCATTGCTCTTCCCTAGACCTTTTTTGGGGGCTCTTTTGTCTTTTTAGATGAAATTATTAAAGTGGAACATATTACTTGAAGTGAGGAAGAACTACACATTTACTACATGGTATCTTTTCCATCACTTTTATTCCTTAAGTCCAACAACTTCTTCACTTTTTCTGTGCTTAGTTGGGTACCCAGCCTCGCTGTGCCTTGGTACCTTTCCGGAAAGGTTACAACGTACCCCATTGGTCATGAGATTGATTGTGCTGGTGGCTAGAATGCTATTCTCCCCAGCACACTCTCTCATGCTAGTTTGCACAGAATTTCATCAGCTTCTGTTTTGCTATGTTTATCTGGAATTCTTCATGTTCCTGTCAAAAACCTTCCTACTCCATGATCATCAGGCTTCCTTAATGGTTTCTGGTGAATGATTTATATCAAAAGCTGCAAAGCCCAGATAAATTAGGCCCACCAGCTCGCCCTTGCCCGCTATATTAATTCTTCTGGGGGCTTCTGAAAGACTAGAGATGCATACTTCATTCCAGAAATATGATTCTCTCCAGTTCCTTGGCCATGTCCAATAGTTCAGGCTGACATTTCAGAGAGCCCTACTGAGTTGAGCCAGGATTCAGATCACAATCAGCGAAGCCAAGCCATTGCCTCAGAGTGGCCTGCATCCAGCAGAATGGTCTGAAAATATTCATTACTGATGATAGTGTGTTCCCATCACATATAACCCTCACCTCTCTTTAACTATCCTCAGCATTTTTCCATAGCTATTTTTCTTGCTGTTGTAATAAGGCCCCAGAGGCTATTACACATGACAGAGATCAAAATGGCTACCATGCCAGCCCCTCCAGATCATCAGTAAAACGGGTGTTGGGAATAAATTTCATATTTATTAGGAGCTCTACCTACCATTCATCAGTTCCTCCAAGACAATGAAAGCAATCAGAAACTGGAATTTATAACACATTAACATTGCTCTGCATATTCTAGTCCCTCTTTAAGTACTCCTTTCTCAAAGCCTCCCCATCTTCCATATCTCTTCTTATAAGAATAAGCTCCAGATTTTGTTACCCATCACTTTCAACCTGGCCAAATAAAGCCTAACTAGGAATCATATCAAAAATCACTAGGTGAAGATCCAGAAGCTCAAAAAAGAAAATTCTCTCTCCAGCTGGCCCAGTTCTCACAGTACCGCTATTTATTAAGTGAAGAAAGTCAGGTTGCCTCAGTGCAACTCCTGACTTTTGGGTTCAGTAAAGTACTCCTAGTGCCCAGGACTCAGTGCCAAATGCTTCCTACTCCTCAAAAGCAATCTCCAATGAAGCCCAATGAAGCCCAATGAAGCCCTCAGTCTTCCTTGAGTGGTCCCCTTCCTTTTCTGTGTATTCTGCCTTTTGAAGGGAATCAAGTATATGTGCCAACCCAAGTATAAATCTCTGGGTTCTGCTCTTCTCTCAAAAACCTATAAATCTGCACCCTGATTAATTCAGGGGCCAAAAGAACTCCAGAACTCCTATGAATAAGGCATTGTCTTCAATTTTTCATTAAAATCAGAAGGAGTTTCTATGCCAACAGTGATACTTACATAAGCAGACTGCATAAGGAGATGTGATATACAGTCATGTGCCGCATAAGGACATTTTGATCCATAATGGACTGCATATACTATGGTGGTCCCATGAGACTATAATGGAACTGAAAAATCCCTATAACCTAGTGACATTTTTAGCCATTATCACATAGTGCAACGCATTCATTACTCATGTATTTGTGGTGATAACGCTGTAAAGAAACCTACTGTGCTGCCAGTCATATAAAAGTATAGCACATACAGTTATCAGCCAGGCACGGTGGCTCACGCCTGTAATCCCAGCCCTTTGGGAGGCTGAAGTGGGCAGATCACTTGAGGGCAGGAGTTCGAGACCAGCCTAGGCAATATGGTGAACTCCATTTCTATCAAAAATACAAAAAGTTAGCTGGGCATGGTGGCACACGCACATACAATCACGCATAGTACCTACTACTTGATAATGACAATGATCGACTATGTTACTGGTTTATGTGTTTACTATACTATACTTTTTTTTCTTTTGAGATGGAGTTTTGCTCTTTCACCCAGGCTGGAGTGCAGTGGTGCGATCTCAGCTCACTGCAACCTCCACCTCCTGGGTTCAAGTGACTCTCGTGCATCAGCCTCCCAAGTAGCTGGGATTACAGATGCACATCACCATGCCCAGCTAATTTTTGTATTTTTAGTAGAGATCGGGTTTCTCAAACTCCTGGCCTCATGTGATCCACCCGCCTCAGCCTCCCCAAGTGCTGGGATTACAGGCATAAGCCAACATGCCCAGCCTACACTATATTTGTTATTGTTATTTTCTAGTGTACTCCTTCTACTTATTTTTTAAAAAAAGTTAACTGTAAAACAGCTGAAGGTGGGTCCTTGAGCAGGTATTCCAGAGGAAGGCATTATTATCATAGGAGATAACAGCTTCATGTGTGTTATTTCCCTAAAGACCTTCCAAATGTGGAGGTGAAAGATACTGATCATCTGGACCCTGTGAGGTCAGGAGTTTGAGACCAGCCTGGTCTCAAATATGTCAAACATGTCATCTCAAACATGACAAAATATAGTACAATGTGTTTCTGTTTTAAGCTAACTGTTATTACAAGAGAGTTAAAAAGCTTTAAAAAATTTTTAAAGTTTGGCCGGGCGCGGTGGCTCAAGCCTGTAATCCCAGCACTTTGGGAGGCCGAGACGGGTGGATCACGAGGTCAGGAGATCAAGACCATCCTGGCTAACACGGTGAAACCCCGTCTCTACTAAAAAATAAAAAAAATAAAAAATTAGCTGGGCGAGGTGGCGGGCGCCTGTAGTCCCAGCTACTCGGGAGGCTGAGGCAGGAGAATGGCGGGAACCCGGGAGGCAGAGCTTGCAGTGAGCTGAGATCCGGCCACTGCACTCCAGCCCGGGCGACAGAGCGAGACTCCGTCTCAAAAAAAAAAAAAAAAAAAAAATTTTTAAAGTTTATAAAGTAAAACAGTTACAGTAAGTTAATTTATTATGGAAGAAAGAAAAAATTTAATAAATTTAACGTAGCCAAAGTGTACAATGTTTATAAAGTCAATAGTTGGCCAGGCACAGTAGCTCACACCTGTAATCCTAGCATTTTGGGAGGCCGGGGGGGTGGATCTCTTGAGGTCAGTTCAAGACCAGCCTGGCCAACACGGTAAAACCCTGTCTCTACTAAAAATACAAAAATTAGCCGAGCATTGTGGCAGGTGCCTGTAATCCCAGCTACTTAGGAGGCTGAGGCAGGACAATCACTTGAACCTGGGATGGGGACACTGCAGTGAGCTGAGATCGCGCCACTGCACTACAGCCTAGGCAACAGACCAAGAGTCTGTCTCAAAAAAAAAAAAAAAAAAAAAAGCCTATAGTAGTCTACAGTAATGTCCTAGGCCTTCACATTCACTCACCACTCACTCACTGACTCATCCAGAGCAATTTCCAGTCCTGCAAGCTCCATTCGTAGTAAGTGCCCTATTCAGGTGTATGATTTACAGTTTCTTCCATGCTTCATGAAGATCAACAACAACTATTTTATATCTTTTATACCATACCTTTTCTAGGTTTAGGTTTTGTGTGTGTGTGCGTATTTTTGAGACAGGATCTGGCTTTGTCACCCAGGCTGGAGTGCAGGGGCGCGACCTCAGCTCACTGTAACATCCTCCTCCCTGGCTCAAGCCACCCTCCCACCTCAGCCTCCTAAGTAGCTGAGACTTCAGGTATGTGCCACCATGCCTGGCTAATTTTTGCATTTTTAAAAATATAGACGGGGTTTTGCCATGTTGGCCAGGCCAGTCTCGAACTCCTGGGCTCAAGCAATCCACCAGCCTTAGCCTCCCAAAGTGCTGGGATTACAGGCATGAGCCACGGTCCCCAGCCTTAAATTTTTTTTGTTTTTTAAAGACAGGGTCTCACTCTGTTACCCAGACTGGAGTGCAGTGGTGTAATCGTGGCTCACTGTAGCCTCAAACTCCTGGACTCAAGCAATTCTCCTGCTTCAGCATCTCAAGTAGCTGAGACTACAGACCCATACCACCACAACCAGCTAATTTAAAAAAATTCTTTTTTGTAGAGACAGTGTCTTACTATTTGAGTAAGACTGGTCTCAAATTCCTGGCCTCAAGCGATCCTCCCATCTCAGCCTCCCAAAGCACTAGGATTATAGGTGTGAATCACCATGCCCAGCCTAGATATGCTTAAATACATAAATAATTACTATTGTGTTATAATTGCCTACAGTATTCAGTACTGTCATATGTATAGTCATATGCTATCCAGGTTTGTAGCCTAGGAGAAATAGGCTATACCATGTGGCGTAGGTATGTAATAGGCAATACCATCTAAATTTGTATAAAGATGCTCTCTCATATTCGCATGACAACAAAACTGCCAAATGGCACATTTCTCAGAATGTATCCTTGTTAAAAGACACATGAGTATACAAAAATTAAATCTTTCTAAACAGATGCACTAGGTCAGTGGTTCTCAATCCTGGGCTAATCATCATACTCAACAGGGGAACTTAAAAAAAAAAAAAAAAAAATTCCCAGGTTCCTGTTCCCACCACCCCCAAAAGACTGATTTACTGTGTCCAGAATAAGATCCAGAAATTTTTTCTTTTTTTTTTTCCTTTTTTTTTCGAGACAGCATCTCACTCTGTCACCTAGGCTGGAGTGCAGTGGTGCGATCTGGGCTCACTACAAGCTCCATCTCCCAGGTTCATGCCATTCTCCTGCCTCAACCTCCCAAGTAGCTGGGACTACAGGCGCCCACCACCACGCCTAGCTAATTTTTCTGTATTTTTAGTAGAGACGGGGTTTCACCGTGTTAGCCAGGATGGTCTCGATCTCCTGACCTCGTGATCCACCTGCTTCGGCCTCCCAAAGTGCTGGGATTACAGGCGTGAACCACTGCATCCGGCCACAATATTTTCTTTTTAAAAAGAAATATTTTTTTCTTTTTAAAGTGAGCGCAGTGGCTCACACCTGTAATCCCAGCACTTTGGGAGGCCGAGATGGGCAGATCACTTAGCATTGGCAGTTTGAGACCAGCTGACCAACATGGAGAAACCCCATCTCTCCTAAAAATACAAAATTGGCCAGGCGTGGTGCCACATGCCTGTAATCCCAACTACTTAGGAGACTGAGGCAGGAGAATTGCTTGAACCCGAGAGGCGGAGGTTGTGGTGAGCCAAGATCATGCCATTGCACTCTAGCCTGGGCAACAAGAGCGAAACTCCGTCTCAAAAAAAAAGTTCTTAGGTGATTCTAATAAGCTGGGTATGGGAATCACTACATCAGGGAGTATTTACTCACTTACTTAGAAGTTGCATCACAGGATTCCTTTGAACAACTAGATCCTCTGCTCTATGCATTTAATATAGGATTTTTAGAATCTGGATTATCAAAATTAATCAATATACCATTTATCAAGAACATGTCTTCTCTATTAAGCAAAGTCCTTAAGGAGGGGCCACATTAAAGAGGATTATAGGAAGATAATGACTATCCACTAAGGCATCCAGTTACCTCATATTTTCTATAGTTCACCAGCAAAGCCAAGAGGACGACAGCATCATACCCATGCTCCCTACGGCTTGGGGGATGGGAAAGTATCTGTAACAAGAACCAAAAATGCATGAGACTGCTAACTCCTGGTTCCTGGGAACACAGAGAAAACCTGAAGAGGTGGTTTACCCCAAAGAGAGGAGGTAACAAGGGAACTGACCTACCTGTAAAATTGCTTCAAATATGCTGTTGATCATTACATACTCGAGAATAGTGTTCTGGCTGATGTTATCCGTCACCTGAATGTAATAAAAGGCCTTTTAAAGTCTGTACTGAGGTATTCTGATATCTCATGTAATCTCCTCCCCTAGCATCTAAGAGAAACAGAAATATTAAAATATTTCTACTAGATAACTTAGCAGACCTTTCACAAGTGTCCCTTAAGTCATGAAAGCCTGAATAGACAGACACAAGGGTAGGAAATCAGCAAGTTAAAATTTCCTAAGTCTTTGAACTCCTCATTGTTTCTCTCATATCCTCACACATGCATTTGCTTAACAGTTTCTTGGGTTTCATTCCTCAAGTGCACAGGAAGAGGTTTATGAATGCAGAAGTCTTCAAGAGGTGGCAGGGAAAGGGACCCTCCTAAAGTAAATAATCAACACCCCACCCTCCTTCCACTAGAAAGTACAGGCAGCCTACAGTTATAAAATCAAAGCTACCCGAGTGCAGTGGCTCACACCTGTAATCCCAGCAATTAGGGAGGCTGAAGTGGGTGGATCACAAGGTCAGGAGTTCAAGACCAGCCTGGCCAACATGGTGAAACCCCATCTCTACTAAAAATACAAAAATTAGCCAGGCATGGTTGTACCTGCCTGTAATCCCAGCTTCTTGGGAGGCTGAGGCAGGAGAATTGCTCAAACCCAGGAGATAGAGATTGCAGTGAGCCGAGATCACGCCATTGCACTCTCTGGCCTGGGCAACAGAGCAAGACTCCGCCTCAAAAAATAAATAAATAAAAGCCAAAACAAGTAAAAATACTCAGAATCGGCCGGGCACAGTGGCTCACAGCTATAATCCCAGCACTTTGGGAGGCCAAGGCAGGTGGATCACCTAAGGTCAGGAGTTCGAGCGGATGGCTCACCTAAGGTCAGGAGTTCGAGATCAGGCTGGCCAACATGGCGAAACCCCATCTCTACTAAAAATACAGAAAAAAAACAAATTTGGTTGGACTTGGTGGCACATGCCTATAATTCCAGCTACTTGGGAGGCTGAGGCAGAACTGCTTGAACCCAGGAGGCAGAGGTTGCAGTGAGCCGAGATCATGCCATTGCACTCCAGCCTAGGCGACAGAGCAAGACTCTGTCTCAAGAAAAAAAAAAAAGGCTCAGAATCACAAGAACTATTTCCAAATAAGACCTGATGAGGACAAGTCTGACAATCCAGAAGACAGTAGCTCTCCTGAAATGAAACTTCTAAAGTAAAATATCACATAGGCTGCAGGCTAAAAATACCAGTAGTTGCTCCAAAGAGGAAGCAAAAGACCATGTAGCTAACTTCCTATACATCCAGACACAAGGGAGTGATGTAATACCCCCGTTGAGAATATTTTTTCTCTTTTTCGTTCTATCTGTGGGCTCAAGTATTCAAACAGGATTGCCCCTCCTGTCAATTAATACCCTTGACAAACATAGGTCACTTACGGTCACTAAGCAAAGGAGAAGTTTCAGACATAAACTCTTCAGACTTTCAGAACCTTCTGCACAAAGCAATGAATCCAAACTCTCCATCAAGTTCTGAAAAAGAGAACCAATAAGTATTAAACTATACCAGATAACACCACACCTTTGTCTAACTCCGGATTATGTTATACAGGAGTAATGTGAATAACACACAATGAAGCAAACATATCATTTCCTTAGGCCTAGGCCTTACAAGATTAGATAAAGAAAAGGAGAACTTTTTCTCAGGCTAGGGTTGCTAAGAAAGAAAAATAGGAACACTTCAAAATCTAGCTTTAGTGAGAAAAATGCTTTATAACAATTGCAAAAGACAGTAAAGAAGTCACTGTTCTACTAAATGAATGAATGTTTGCAGTCTGTCATCCCCATATAAACCTTTAGATTACAATGAAGCAAATAAAAAAAGGGAAACCTAATGGTTAAATAACTGTATATGTTTCTCTTTTTTTTTTTTTTTTTTTTTTTTTTTGAGACAGAGTTTCACTCTGTGAGCCAGGCTGGAGGCAAGGCATGTTCATAGCACACTGCAACCTCAAACTCCTGGGATCAAGTCATCCTCCCACCTCAGCCACCCAAATAGCTAGGACCACAGATGTGCGCCACCACACCCGGGTATTTTTTTTTCTTTTTCTTTATAGAGACAAGGTCTCACCATGTTGCCCAGGGTGGTCTCAAACTCCTGGGCTTAAGTGATCCTCCTGCCTCGGCCTCCCAAACGGTTGGCATTGCAGGTGTGAACCACCATGCCTGGCAAGTTTCATTATTTGGTAAAGGAAGCATAACATTTGATTCAGGCACACTGAATAAATGAAAAAGAAACAGTATCATTACAGGCTATCACTAGCCATATACACTATCCAACAAAGCTAACTTGTGTCCATCGTGGTCTCCACTTGGCAATGCAACTGGAATTTATCACTTGCACTAAAAGCCAGCTGACAGACTCAAACTAATCAAAAGATGAAACCCTTATATACTACGATAAAGGGAAGATGAAAAGAAATATTCTACATTAAACGAGGGAGGAGAATGGATGGAGAATAAGGATTTAAGCGTGCTGGAAGGCCAAGGTAAGCTGCTTCAGTTCAATTCAATAAATATGTGAGCATCTACTCTGTGCTGAATATTGTACTTTAAAAGAATACAGGAAAATACTAAGACCATGACCCTTGCTCCCAAGGTGCTTTTAGTCTAATGAGAGAGAAAAACAAGCCAACAGTTTCAATTCAGTGGTTACTATGACCGAAATATACATAGAGGAATGGAATTTGCTCTAAAGTCACCTATTCCAGGACCCCTTGGGAGTGAGTTATATTTTGAAAATTCAATAGGAATTGGGGAGGAAAGGAATTCCAGACAGGTATTAGCATCATCAAAGACACATAAGGAAAGAAATGGCCCTGGTGTGGGGCTGGAATAAAAGTAGTTTGGTTTTAAGGGAGTATAAAGAATGACACACAGTGGTGAGATAAAAGACTAGTCAGTGAAACCCTGTCTCTACCAAAAATACAAAAAAAAATTAGCCAGGCGCGGTGGCAGGCGCCTGTAGTCCGAGCTTCTCGGGAGGCTGAGGCAGGAGAATGGCATGAACCCGAGAAGTGGCGGAGCTTGCAGTGAGCGGAGATCGCACCACTGCAGTCCAGCCTGAGCGACAGAGTGAGACTCCGTCTCAAAAAAAAAAAAAAAAAAAAAGACTGGAGAAGTAAATATGGTGCAGATTATGAAAGTTTTATAAGTCTAACTAGGGAGTTTGGTCTTCATCCTGTTAGTGACAGCAGACTAAGGAAGGATTTTAAGCAGGAAAGATGAGTGTAAGATATACACACTAATACCACACAGTTGTGGTGTCAGTGTGGATGATGGATTTAAAGATGGTAAGCTTGAAAGGATAGAGACTAATAAGGACTAATTATCAATTTCCTGAGACAGTTTCCAAGTCTTATTTGCCTCTTGTATCCTCAGTGCCTACCACAGTACCTGGCATATAGGGGCCCAACAAATATTTGTCAAAAGAATGAATGGGCCGGGTGCAGTGGCTCACGCCTGTAATCCCAGCACTTTGGGAGGCCAAGGTGGGCAGATCACCTGAGGTCAGGAGTTCGAGACCAGCCTGGCCAACACGGTGAAACCCTGTCTCTACTACAAATACAAAAATTAGCTGGGTGTGGTGGTGATGCCTGTAATCTCAGCTACTGAGGTGGCTGAAGCAAGAGAATCACTTGAACCCGGGACAGAGAGGTTGCAGTGAGTCGGGATTGCACCACTGGACTCCAGCCTAGGTGACAGAGTGAGACTCCGTCTCAAAAAAACAAAAAAGAATGAAGACATCACTGTAATAGTTCTGGTGAGAGAAAGAATAACAGAGATGGTGGGAACAGAAGAAGACAAGTATGAGGAATATGAACTGAGGTAAAATTAGCTGAACTTGGTGATCGTCTGGAAATAAAAGATGAGGGGACTTCTCATCTTTTATCTCCAGATGATCACCAAGTTCAGCTTGGGGCCTGTGAAGACAGCTGCCCCCATTCTGAAAGGGAATGAATGAGGAAGAAGAGATGCAGGAGAAACAGTGAGCTCCATTCTAGATATATCAAGCAAGAAGTACTTATGGGATGTGTCAGTGAGTACATTCAGCAAGTACCTGCAGAGTATACAACTCCAAGATCATGAAAAGAAGTTAAGGCTAAAGACAGAGACTTAGCAGCCACCAACATATAAGCAGTAGTTACAACTATGAGAATGAGGAGCTATCTGGGATTTTACCACGACATATATATGAACTGCAAAAGGTCAGAATTTAAAAATACCTCTAAGTATTAAAGCTTTGTATATTCATAATTATATATTAATAACTTTTTTTGTAACCTAATCATTGTAAGGATTCGCTGGTATACAGATTTATTTTAAATTTAATGAGTGATAGAAGACTGTTCTTCAAAGTTCAAACAACATTTATACAATATAGTGTCCAGGCTGGGCGCGGTGGCTCAC
Organism: Papio anubis; assembly: GCF_008728515.1. Taxonomy (NCBI): domain Eukaryota; kingdom Metazoa; phylum Chordata; class Mammalia; order Primates; family Cercopithecidae; genus Papio; species Papio anubis. The sequence goes on along the minus strand of NC_044986.1, from coordinate 31,443,627 downwards.
GCCTGTAATCCCAGCACTTTGGGAGGCCAAGGCAGGTGGATCACGAGGTCAGGAAATTGAGACCATGCTGGCTAAAATGGTGAAACCCCATCTGTACCAAAAATACAAAAAAATTAGCCAGGCGTGGTGGCGGGCGCCTGTAGTCCCAGCTACTCGGGAGGCTGAGGTAGGAGAATGACGTGAACCCAGGAGGCAGAGCTTGCAGTGACCCGAGATTGCGCCACTGCACTCCAGCATGGGCGACGAGCAAGACTCCGTCTCAAAAAAAAAATATATATATATATATATATAGTGTCCAACACTGCAAATCATATATCTGATAAGGGACATATTCAGAATACGTAAAGAACTCTTATAACTCAACAATAAAAGATACCCTAATCTAGAAATGGGCAAAGGATATGAAAGACATTTCTCCAAAAAAAAGTAAAGACAGACAAAAACAACTGTTGACATAATGTGGAGAAACTTGAACCCTCATACATTGCTAGTGAAATTATAAAACGGAACAGCCACTATGGAACAATGGTTTGGTAGTTCCTAAAATGTCAAATATAGAGTTATCATGTGACCCAGCAATTCTACGCCCAAGAGAATTTAGAACATATGTGTGGCCTGAGTGCAGTGGGTCATGCTTATAATTTCAGCACTTTGGAAGGCTGAGGCAGGAGGATCACTTGAGGCCAGGAGTTCAAGACCAGCTGGGGCAACACAGCAAGACCTCATCTCACAAATAAATAAGAGCATACATCCATACAGAAACTTATACATGAACGTTCATAGCAGCATTATTCCTAATAGCCAAAATGTTGAAAGGACCCAAATATCTATCAACTGAGGAATGGATAGACAAAATATAGTATCTCCATCCAAATATTATTAGGCAATAAAAAGGAATGAAATACTGATACATCCTCTAATATGGATGAGCCACAAAAACATTATGTGAAGTAAATGCCAGACTCAAAAGGCCACATGTGATATGATTCCATTTATATGAGGTGTCCAGAATAGCTAAACCCATTGAGACATAAAGCAGATTAATGCTTGCCAAGGGTTGAGAAGAGTGGAGAATTGGGAAATGACTGCTAATGGGTACAGGTTTTCTTTCTAGGGTGATGAAAATGTTCTGAAATTAATAGTGATGATAATTGTAGAATTCTGTGAATATACTAAAATCCACTGGATTGTACACTTTATTTATTTTCTTCTTTTTGAGACAGGGTCTTGCTCTGTTGCCCAGGCTGGAGTACAGTGGCATGATCTCGGCTCACTGCAACCTCTACTTCCCAGGTTCAAGCAATCCTACCACTTTAGCCTCCCCCAACTAGCTGGGACTTACAGGCACGTGCCACCATACCCAGCTAATTTCTGTATTTTTTGTAAAGACTAGGTTTTGCCATGTTGCCCACACTGTTCTCAAACTCCTGAGCTCAAGCGATCCGCCTGCCCTGGCCTCCCAAAGCACTTGGATTACAGGCATGAGCCATGGCGCCTGGTCAGATTGTACAATCTAAAAGGGTGGATGTCTCCTATATGAATTTTAAGGCTGTTATTTTAAAAAGATAGTGTCAAACAGCAGAAATAAAAATTCTGATAAAATCAAAGTAATTGTGTTAAATAAGCTTAAAGTTTAGAATTAAAGTTAGCCTTATATGTTTATTTGTTATATTTTATTTAAATTCATAAATGTTCTTAAGAATGTATGATCATATGATGATACAAGTAACAAAATAAACTATTCAGTCTTTATCCTGCAGGGAAAGAATACCTCCATTCAAATTTGAATTGAAAATTTTCCTTTATTCAGACAAAGCAAATCTGTTAAATACAAATAACCAAATGCAAGGCCAAATTCAATCATCTGTGTCTTTCTGAGTCTAAATCTTTGAGTACATTTGTCTGCTGACAGTGTCCATGAACAGCTGTCAGAAGCTACCATCCATAGGCACATCTGCAGCTTATGCCTCACCTTCATGCACAGCTCCGCCTTGTCAAAGCCCATCAGCATGTTGATAATGTCAAACCCAGAGGTAGACTTATTCTTTTGATGGACTCCTCGAATGAGTGCACACAGGGTCTGCAGAAATGAGACAAAGAATTCTTTCTGGAGAGGAAGTCTCAAAACTAGAAGGACACTGGGTCTGTACACCCACATTGCAGCCTCATCCTTACACAGCTGACACTCAATACATTCAATTTCTCTGAGCTCTGAGCTCCAAAACACGGTCTGAGTTTTTGTGGGGTTTTCTGTTTGATTCGGGTTTTTGTTTTTTTGGTTTTGTTTTTTTTGAGACAAGGCCTCACTCTTCACCGAGGCTGTAGTGCAGTGGCATAATCACAGATCACTATACCCTTGACCTCCTGGGCTCAGGTGATCCTCCCACCTCAGCCTTCCAAGCAGCTGATATGACAGGTGTACTCCACCACACCCAGTTAATTTTTTTATTTTTTGTAGAGACAGGGTCTCACCACATTGCCCAGACTGGTCTCCAACACCTGGGCTCCAGTGATCCTCCTGCCTCAGCTTCCCAAAGTTCTGGAATTAGAAATGTGAGCCACTGCGCCCAGCCCAGTCTGAGTCTCAACATGTGCAAAATCCAGCAAATAAAAGAGGAACAGCAACTGAGACTACTGTCACCCTCATTTTTTATTTTCTTGTCATCTTGTTTTTAAAAATTATAAGGGGCCGGGCGCGGTGGCTCAAGCCTGTAATCCCAGCACTTTGGGAGGCCGAGACGGGCGGATCACGAGGTCAGGAGATCGAGACTATCCTGGCTAACACGGTGAAACCCCGTCTCTACTAAAAAATACAAAAAAAAAACTAGCCGGGCGTGGTGGCGGGTGCCTGTAGTCCCAGCTACTTGGGAGGCTGAGGCAGGAGAATGGCGGGAACCCGGGAGGCGGAGCTTGCAGTGAGCTGAGATCCGGCCATTGCACTCCAGCCTGGGCGGCAGAGCGAGAATCCGTCTCAAAAAATAAATAAATAAATAAATAAATAAATAAAAATTATAAGGCAGACTGGGAGGTGATATTCAAAGATTAAAAATAGTTCTTGAGTTCGATCATGGAATTGGTGGAGTTTTCCTTTATCTAAAATTAATTTTGGGGCTGGACGCAGTGGCTCACGCCTGTAATCCCAACACTTTGGGAGGCTGAGGCAAGTGGGTCACCTGAGGTCAGGAGTTCAAGACCAGCCTGGCCAACATGGTGAAACCCAGTCTCTGTTAAAAATACAAAAAATTAGCCAAGTGCGGAGGCACATGCCTGTAATCCCAGCTACTTGGGAGGCTGAGACAGGAGAATTGCTTGAACCCAGGAGACGGATGTTGCAGTGAGCCAAGATCGCTCTATTGCACTCCAGCCTGGGCAACAAGAGTGAAACTCCGTCTTAAAAATAATAATAATAGGCCGGGCGCGGTGGCTCAAGCCTGTAATCCCAGCACTTTGGGAGGCCGAGATGGGAGGATCACGAGGTCAGGAGATCAAGACCATCCTGGCTAACACGGTGAAACCCCGTCTCTACTAAAAAGATACAAAAAAAAAACTAGCCAGGCGAGGTGGCAGGCGCCTGTGGTCCCAGCTACTCGGGAGGCTGAGGCAGGAGAATGGTGTAAACCCGGGAGGCGGAGCTTGCAGTGAGCCGAGATCCGGCCACTGCACTCCAGCCTGGGCAACAGAGTGAGACTCCGTCTCAAAAAAAAAAAGATAATAATAATAATAATTTTTTGACATTTATATTACAGTTTAACAGGTTTTTGTTTTGTTTTGTTTTTGAGACTGAGTCTCACTCTGTCACCCAGGCTGGAGTGCAGTGGCGCAAGTGATCCTGGCTCACTGCAACCTCCACCTCCTGGGTTCAAGTGATTCTCATGCCTCAGTTTCCCTAGTAGCTGGGGTTACAGATATTCACCACCACGCCCAGCTAATTTTTGTAGTTTTTAGATAGAGACAGGGTTTCACCATGTTGGCCAGGGTGGTCTTGAACTCCTGACCTCAAGTGATCCACCCTCCTCAGCCTCCCAAAGTGTTGGCATTACAGGCGTGAGCCACCACGCCTAGCTGACAGTTTTTATAATTATTTTTAATAACTACAACAGTTAAGTCCCTATATAATAGCCAATTGCTTCAAATCTTAAAATCTTCATAATCCTCATCCACTACTTACTAGCTGTGAGAACCTAGACACACACATTAGTTAACTTTCCAGTGGCTCAGTTTTCTCATCTATAAAGTAGGAATGATAATAATAGCATCCATCTTGTAGGAGCATTATGAGGGCTATGTGAAATAATACTGTAAAGTACTTAGTCCCTGGAACTTTGGTAGAGCTCAGTAAGTATTAGCTATTATAACAATGTACAATATTTTATGGGTCACTAAGTGGCTTAATGTCAACTTATTTCCACTGAAATAAAACAGTTTACAATTCATGCCCACACAATGAGCACTGCAATTACGTAATTACTGGAAGTACAATTTCCAACTTTCACTGAGCCCCTACACTACAACTTAAAATGTGGAACTTACTGTGCCAAAGGTTAACGAAGCTATAGAATAAACATGGTCCATCTTTCTGGGACATCAACTCAAGCGGTAATTATTATTGCCATTCTACAGATGAGCAAACTGGGGCTCACAAAGTGATCTAACTCATAAGTTAGAAACTTAAACCCAATCTCTCACAAGTTCCAATAAACTTATTTAACCCAACATGGATTCTTCATATTCTAAACCTGTCAATCACTGCCCTAAGTACTCTCAATCTAGGCTATACTAAACTTACTAAATTTTAGAAACTTTGTCACCATTCATTCAGTAAGAACCTACTTCTAGAGTACTATTTGCTAAGCACTGCTCTCTGTGCACAAGGAACATTCTATTCACTGGAAACAAACTACTGAATGAAACTCTCAAAGTCTCTTCCCTCAAGAAGTCTGTAGTATATCTCCATCACCCAGCCCAATGCCTGGCACATAACATTATTCAAGAAATAGTTGTTGAATGAATCTTATGATCATCATTTAACATAAAGAATAGTTTCCTGATGTTTTTTGAATTACAGAACCCTTTCAAAATCTTTTTTTTTTTTTTTTTTGAGATGGAGTCTCGCTCTGTTGCCCAGGCTGGGGTGCAGGGCACAATCTCGGCTCACTGCAACCTCCGCCTCCTGGGTTCAAGTGATTCTCCTGCCTCAACCTCCTGAATAGCTGGGATTACAGGCACCCGCCACCATGCCCGGCTAATTTTTGTATTTCTAGTAGAGGTGGGGTTTCACCATGTTGGCCAGGCTGGTCTCAAACTCCTGACCTCAGGTGAACCCATCTCAGCCCTACAAAGTGCTGGGATTATAGGCGTGAGCCACCATGCCCAGCCGTCTTCTGATTTTTGATAAAGACTAATCATTCTTGCCTCAGTTTCCTATTTCTTCCCTTTCTCAAGCAAAAAAAAAGAATTCTAACAATCTACTTTAGCATTAGATCAAATTATACAAATGGATAAGATTACTCCTAAGTGTCAATCTGTATAAATAGATGGCTAAACAAATATGGCATAAATATTTGGTAACTTAGAGAAATAAAAAAGAAAACCTCATACCTCAGAGCAACTCTAGGTTCCTCAGTTCCAACAGATGTGTTACAATTCCTTTCTCCTGTTAAACAAGACTTCCCCAGTCTCCCAGCCTTGTACCTGCAATGCATTCACAACTCGAATTGGATGCTCCTCTCCCAGAGCCTGGATGCAGTGTTGGAATAGACAATTAATATTGTCCTTGATCTTCATCAACTCCTCACCATCAAGAGATTCCAGCTTGCCTTCTAGGTACTCTAAATTCACCTGCCAAGGAAACAAATAAGGGGCAGAATGCATTTTTAGCATAGTGCCTAGAACACATGAGAAGGCAATTTTAGTTACCAGGAAATTCCACAGATGCCACCAACTCTTACCTTCATGAGAAAGAGCTCCTCCCAAAACCGAGGACTGCACTTACTGGGGTCCTCTGTCTGAAACCAGAAGACAAGCACATTCGGCCTTCCCAGCTAACACCAAAAGCATTAAGAATACTATATATAGTCAACCTTAGTTTTCAAAATTAACTTTGAAAATTCTTGGTCATTCTAAACTGCTAGAAGGGGAAAAAGAAGAACAGTATCTCTTCGTGTTTTCTTTCCCAAGTGGAAAACTCTGTGCATGGATATATATTCTCTGCACCAAAAGTTAAATAATAGCTCAAAGAACTTCCCTAAAATATTTATCTTCTAGCAAGAAATGAACATAAACATCAGAATAAGTTAGTCACATCACAACATGTCTCCCATGCATTGGTATAGTGTTGTTTTCAAACCTATTCACATATGTGAAATACAATCCAGTGAGCCAGGAAGGATAGATATTATCACCGTCCTCTCATTTTAGGAAAAGAGTCCACAAAGTTAAGTGATTTACACAAGTGCAGGAGCCAGAATTCAGATCACTTCAGTAATACTGCGGTGGTTTTTACAGCATGCTGTGTTGACTGCTTCTACTTGCCCTCCATATGCATTTAGTCTTCTGTACAGAGCTTTTAATGTGTTCTAAATTTCTTAATTTAAATTGATCCAAAGAGTAAGCAAAATTATCATGCTAAAATCCAAAATTTCCTAGCAATAATTTTCAAACAAATTCTAGGAAGTCAGAGGCTGCTGATTAATGGGTAAAATAAGAAAAACAGAACCTCAGCCAGGTGCGGAGGCTCACGCCTGTAATTCCAGCACTTTGGGAGGCTGAGGTGGGCCGACCACGAGGTCACGAGATCAAGAACATCCTGGTTAACATGATGAAATCCCGTCTCTCCTAAAAATACAAAAAATTAGCCGGGCGTGGTGGTGGATGCCTTTTTTTTTGAGACACCGTCTCAAAAAAAAAAAGAAAAAGAGAACCCCTACTTTAAAGAAAGGAGAATGACATAAAATAAGCAGGTCAATAGCCCACTACCACCTTATTTTCAGTGAACCTTTTTTTTTTTTTTTGAGACAGAGTCACACTCTGTTGCCCAGGCTGGAGTGCAGCGGCGCAATCTCCACTCACTGCGACCTCCACCTCCCGGGTTCACACCATTCTCCTGCCTCAGCCTCCCAAGTAGCTGGGACTACAGGTGCCCGCCACCACGCTTGGCCAATTTTTTTGTATTTTTAGTACAGACGGGGTTTCACCGTGTTAGCCAGGATGGTCTCAATCTCCCAGCCTCATGATCCGCCCGCCTCAGCCTCCCAAAGTGCTGGGATTACAGGCATGAGCCACCGCGCCTGTCCTTAAGTTCACCTTTTAAAACTACTACCAGGAGACAGCCAAGTGCAGTGGCCCATGCCTGTAATCTCAGCACTTTGGAAGGCCAATGTGGGCGGATCACTTGAGGCCAGGAGTTCAAGACTAGCCTGGCCAAGAGGGCAAAATCCATCTCTACTAAAAATACAAAAATTAGCCAGGCATGGTGGCATGGGCCTGTAGTCCCAGCTACTTGGGAGGCTGAGGCAGGAGAATTGCTTGAAGCCAGGAGGTGGAGGTTGCAGTGACCCAAGCTCACGCCACTGCACTCCAGCCTAGGTGACAGATAAGTAAATAAAAAATAAAAATAAAGCCAGGCGCGGTGGCTCACACCTGTAATCCCAGCACTTTGGGAGGCTGAGATGGACGGATCACCTGAGGTCAGGAGTTCAAGACCAGCCTCACCAACATGGAGTAACCCCATCTCTACTCAAAATACAAAATTAGCTGGGCATGGTGGTACATGCCTGTAATCCCAGCTACTTGGGAGGCTGAGGCAGAATCGCTTGAACCCAGGAGGCAGAGGGTACGGAGAGCTGAGATCACGCCATTGCACTCCACCCTGGGCAACAAGAGCAAAACTCCATCTCAAAAACAAAAATATATAAATAAAAAATAAAAATAAATAAGTGAATAGGCCAGGCACAGTGGCTCACGCCTACAATATCAACACTTTGTAGGGCTGAGGCAGGTGGGTCACCTGAGGTCAAGAGTTCAAGAACAACCTGGCCAACATGGTGAAACCCCATCTCTACTAAAAATACAAAAATGGCTGGGCACAGTGGCTCACGCCTGTAATCCCACCACTTTGGGAGGCCAAGGCCGAGACGTCCGGATCATGAGGTTAGGAGATTGAGGCCATCCTGGCTAACACAGTGAAATAAAAAACACAAAAAATCAGCCAGGTGTGGTGGCAGGTGCCTGTAGTCCCAGCTATTCAGGAGGCGGGAGAATTGCTTGAACCCGGGAGGTGGAGGTTGCAGTGAGCCATGATCGTGCCACTGCACTCCAGTCTGGGCAACAGAGCGAGAGACAGTCTCAAAAAAGAAACAAAACAAAACAAAAATTAGCCAGGCATGGTGGCATGCACCTGTAATTCCAATTACTTGGGAGGCTAAGGCAGGAGAACTGCTTGAACCCAGGAGGTGGAAGCTGCAGTGAGCCAAGATCATGCCACTGCTCTCCAGCCTGGGCAACAGAGCAAGACACCATCTCAAAATAAATGAATAAATAATTGATTATTAATTAAAATAAAACAGCATAAAATTACTACCAGTAACTAATGTCATCAGTAGTTAAGTCCTGATCTAATAATAAAATATTAATAATCTCTTCTGGATTTTGTTTTCCTTTTTTTTTTTTTGAGATGGAGTCTTGCTCTGTCACCGAGGCTGGAGTGCAATGGCATGATCTCAGCTCACTGCAACCTCTGCCTCCTGGGTGCAAGAAATTCTCCTGCCTCAGATTCACATAAATAGCTGGGATTACAGGCATGTATCACCACACCCAGATAATTTTTGCATTTTTAGTAGAGATGGGGTTTCACCATCTTGGTCAGCTGGTCTCAAACACCTGACCTCATGTGATCTGCCCCCCGTGGCCTCACAGACTGCTGGGATTACAGGTGTGAGCCACCACGCCTAGCTTCTTCTGGATTTTTAATTGAGAATGGCATAAAGAAGCAGTATCTCTGGCCTTCTCACAATGTCCTCATTTAGTGAATTCTTTTTTTAAAATTAGTTATTGGTCCAAAATAAATAAAATATTATTTATTTACTTATTTTAGAGACAAGTTCTCACTCTGTCACCCAGGCTGGGTGCAATGGTGCAATTATAGCTAGTTGCTGCCTTGAACTCCTGTGCTCAAGGGATCCTCTCACCTCAGCCTCCTATAGTAGCTAGGAGTAGCTGGTACTAGCTAGAACTACAGATGCATACTACTACACCCACCTAATTTTGTTGTTAGAGATGGGGGTCTCGATATGTTGCCAGAGATGGTCTCAAACTCCTGGCCTCAAGCAATCCATGCACCTCAGCCTCCCTGGATAGCTGGGGCTACAGGTGTGAGCTACCACACCCAGCCACTTAATGTATTCTATCTATCACTTTCTCTCAAGTCCTGCTTCCTAGCAGGGGTCACAGTTTGACCCTAACACTTCTATAATATCATTGTATTGCCTACAAATGAAACTCAGGGAATTCATGGAACTGGCACTTCCTATCCCCAAAGCTCACTAAATCAGGAGTTGTATACACCAAGCTTGCATAACAAAGAAAGAATCCTTTTTTTTTTTTTTTTTTTTTTTTTGAGACGAGTCTCACTCTGTCCGCCAGGCTGGAGTGCAGTGGCCTGATCTCGGCTCACTTCAAGCTCCACCTCCCGTGTTCATGCCATTCTCCTGCCTTAGCCTCCCCAGTAGCTGGGACTACAGGCGCCCGCCACCACACCCAGTTAATTTTTTGTATCTTTAGTAGAGACGTGGTTTCACCGTGTTAGCCAGGATGGTCTCAATCTCCTGACCTTGTGATTCGCCTGCCTCGGCCTCCCAAAGTGCTGGAATTACAGGCATGAGACACCACTCCTGGCCAAAAGAATCCTAATAGGATCCTAGCACCTACTTATTTTCTCTGTATAGTTGCTTGTACTGGCCTGAGCAATCTGTATTAATCTTCTGCACTCTGTTTCCAAGGCTTGCCAAAGTTAGGTATTTTAGTGGACTGAATTATTTATTCTGAGCCATGGCTTTGGAGTCAGGCACCAGGGTTCAAATCACAGCTCCATCACCTTCCAGCAGAGATCTCAAATAACTTCATCTGTTAAATGAGGGTACTACCAGTGCCCTCACAGAATTCCAGTCAGAATTAGAACTCCTCTATATTTAGTGATACATTTAGAATACTCCAGGCACATAGTAGAAACCCAATACATGGTCTTTTCTTTTCTTTTCTTTTCTTTTGACATAGGGTCTCACTCTCTTGCCCAGGCTGGAATGCAGTGGCGTGATCATGGCTCACAGTAGCCTTGACCTCCTGGGCTTAAGCAATCCTCCCATTTCAGCCTCCCAAGGAGCTGGGACTACAGGCACACACCACCACACCTGGATAATTTTTGTATTTTTTTTTGTAGAGAGGAGGTTTTGCCATGTTGTCCAGGCTGGTCTTGAACCAGCCTGGGCAACAGGGCTCAAGAGATCCACCCACTCAGCCTCCCAAAGTGCTAGGATTACAGGCATGAGCCACCAGACCCAGCCAATAATTCTTTTTGTAAGTATTATTCTACTTTATGCATACTACTTATGACCAGAATTTCAGAAGGCAGGTACCCCTGTAGCATATCTAATTAATCTTCCCTCATAGGGTATTTTTTTTTTTGAGATGGGGTCTCACTCTGTTGCCCAGGTTGGAGTGCAGTGGCACAATCTCAGCTCACTGCAACATCCGCCTCCCGGCTTCAAGAGATTCTTGTGCCTCAGCCTCCCGAATAGCTGGGATTACAGAAGTGCACCACCATGCCCGGCTAATTTTTGTATTTTTAGTAGAAACGGGGTCTCACCATGTTGGTCAGGCTGGTCTCGAACTTTGACCTTGTGATCCACCCGCCTCAGCCTCCCAAAGTGCTGGGATTACAGGCGTGAGCTACCGCACCCAGCCCGATAGGGTATATTTTACAATATAGGCTTGGACCATGTTCAATCAGTTCTGAAGACCCAAAGAAATCTCCAACCCAATTGCTAATAATTCCTCAGTTATCCCATATAGCTGGAGAATGAGATAGTCCTAAGTAATTATTTCATTTACCAACAACTTGAGATGGAATATAATAATGTATCCTTTAAAAGTATCTGAATTATAGAATTCTAGGTCCAAAAGAAACTTCATGGGACATCTAGGATAAGAGAGTCCTAAGTTAGATCACAAGGAGAGCAAGTCTTTCTTTAAAATATTCAGAAAAGGAGCTTCCCCAGCCTTCCTCCCTCCTTTCAATTGTTTTACCTGGCTCATGGCAACAACCTCTAAGGACAACACAATAACAACCTATGTTAATTAATACATGATTATAATCTCTACTCTGAGAGCTTTCATTTTTGCCCTCAAACCCTCTTTCTCTCCTCCCTCCCACATCCCCCAAGGAACCTGAAGGTAGCAGGCAGAGGTAAGGGTATTTCTCATTTTGAACTAAGAAACTAAAGAGTCAAGCTGTACACAACAGGGCTGCAGGCCTTACCATGAAGATCTCATCATACATCAGCACCACTTTTTCCTTCAGTGGTTTTTTGGAGGCTGAAGATTTCCGGAGCAAACCCCCACGTTTCTCTACCTGTGCCATGGTTAGAGAATCTGTGGAAAGTCACATTTTAGAATAGTGAAAATACTCAGTATGATAATATAAATGGCTGATATATGTCATACATTTGTCCAAGCCCACAGAATATACAACACCAAGAGTGAACTATAACGTAAACTGTGGACTTTGGGTGGTAACAATATATGAATGCAAGTTCATCATTTATAACAAATGCCACTCTAGTAGGGGATGCTGTTAACAGAGGAGGCAGTGCATATGTGAAGGAAGCAGACATACGGGATATTTCTGCCCTCTCCTTTCAATTTTGCTGTGAACCTAAAAACAGCTCTAAAAAAAGTAAGTCTTAGAAAAGAAAAGAAAGCCAGTCAGTGGCAGAATGCTCTCCAAGGTGCTGGAGTCACTGACATACCACTTAATGAGAAAATGTTTAGGAAAAATAACTGATAAACATCCATGCTACAGAGCTTGTACATCTGTCCAACACTCTCCTCCCTGACTAGCTAATGCCAAGGTTTAAATCATTACTTGGCCAACAGCACAACACATTTTTTTTTTTTTTGAGACGGAGTCTGGCTCTGTCGCCCAGGCTGGAGTGCAGTGGCCGGATCTCAGCTCACTGCAAGCTCCGCCTCCCGGGTTTAAGCCATTCTCCTGCCTCAGCCTCCGGAGTAGCTGGGACTACAGGCGCCCGCCACCTCGCCCGGCTAGTTTTTTGTACTTTTTAGTAGAGAAGGGGTTTCACCGTGTTAGCCAGGATGGTCTCGATCTCCTGACCTCGTGATCCGCCCGTCTCGGCCTCCCAAAGTGCTGGGATTACAGGCTTGAGCCACCGCGCCCGGCCAGCACAACACATTTTACATCCTTAAAATGTGCCAGTGGACAAGGCTTAAAGCAGATCCAAAACCAAACACAAAGGTGTAACTCGCTCCATCTGTAATAGGTCTGGCCATATATTTGAGGTTGATGGAAGGAAGGCTGCAAAGCACACACTGCCCACAGACTGATGGTGAAGTTAAATTTCTTTTTTTTTTTTTTTTTTTTTTTTTTTTTGAGACGGAGTCTCGCTGTGTCACCCAGGCTGGAGTGCAGTGGCGCGATCTCGGCTCACTACAAGCTCCGCCTCCCGGGTTTACGCCATTCTCCTGCCTCAGCCTCCGAGTAGCTGGGACTACAGGCGCCCGCCACCACGCCCGGCTAGTTTTTTTTTTGTATTTTTTTAGTAGAGACGGGGTTTCACCATGTTAGCCAGGATGGTCTCGATCTCCTGACCTCGTGATCCACCCGCCTCGGCCTCCCAAAGTGCTGGGATTACAGGGTTGAGCCACCGCGCCCGGCCAAATTTCAAATATTGATCGAGCTGGACCATTAAGGCAGGAAGTGTGCTGCAGATTGATGTGCTTCATTGATTTCCCCAAAGTAAGTAGGTCCTCGTCACTGCAAAGTACTTGGCCTTCACTGCCTCATAAATCACACTGCACTTGACTGTCTTTAGATCTAAATTCCTCTGGAAAGAAACCCAAGGCAGAAAATAGCAGCCAAGAGGCCAAAAAAATCTGATTTCAAAATAACTGAATAGAGTAATATACTACTTTCAAATTTAATTGTGTGTGTATATATATATATAAAAAATACTACTGCAGATCAAACTCCAATGTACTTTTCAATTCTATATAAAAGTAGTTCCATGAATCATGCCCAAGTGTTCCCATCTTGCTTTAAGGAATTCTCAATTTTTTTTTTTCAATGGAGAACCTGAAATCCCACAGGTCTTCACTGAGAATTTACACATATTCCCTTCACCTCCCAGGTTCTTTTCATTATTAACAAAGTTCCTCTCTTTCCTTTAAATCCTGTGCTCTAGATATGAAACTTAGTCTCATCCAATGACAAGTATGTGGGATAGGGAGGGGCCAGATTTTACTTCCAGACAAATCCAACACAGCAGACCTACTTTTGATCAATGACTTTTGGAAAATATGCACTATCTTTCTGATCAAAATCAAAATTTTGTTTAAGGAAGAGATGCATCCAATAGTACAAAAGATTGTATCTTAGACATTGTCCTTCTCTAACACATATAGCCAAAAGAGGAGATTCATCTTTGAGCATACACTAAAGCACAGGAAACTTCACCAACTAGATATTTTTATTTTATTTTTAGACTTTTTTTTTTTTTTTTTTGAGATGTAGTCTTGTCCTGTCACCCTGGCTGGAGTACAATGGTGTGATCTCAGCTCAGTGAAACCTCCGCCTCCCGGGTTCAAGTGATTCTCCTGCCTCAGCCTCCTGAGTAGCTGGGATTACAGGGGCATACTACCACGCCTGGCTAATTTTTTGTATCTTTAGTAGAGACAGGGTTTCACCATGTTGGCCAGGCAGCTCTCGAACTCCTGACCTCGTGATCTGCCTAACTCAGGCTCCCAAAGTGCTGGGATTACAGGTGTGAGCCACCGCCCCCAGCCTGACCTAAAATTTTACTAGGACCTATCTCTATCGAGGCTTAACTTAGCCCTCAAATTCTGTTATAGTCCAGAGGGAACTGATGAAAAAAACAGTAACAATAACAAAAAGAGAAAACTATTTGGGGCAATTAACATTATATTGATCATGGCTTTTCCTTAAAGCATGAAATACAGCCTCCATTCAAAACTTTCTTGTGTCTTTTTAAATATGTTGTCAAGAGGAAAATGTCCTTATTCAGGAAAAATAAATTGGAAATCAAGAGATTCCTATTAGAATAAACCAAAAGCAATGCAATTCTAAACTTAATGGATATGGATCCTGCCTGTGCTCAGCTTCAACCAGTTGATTAGCAGGAAGAGTGGAAACCACAAGTTCTCAGACATGAAAAGTACATGTTTACAAATATCCCCTTCTGAGGATTTATAATTGGGTTACAGCTAATCAATGTCCACCCCAAATCTAATAAACTCACTTTCTCTATTTCAGAATCAACACTTTCTAATAAGCAAAGGGAACAGGAGAGGAGGGAAAAACAATTCCAATCCAAACTACCAAATTTCCTAAGAAATTAAATTATTTTCATCATTCTCCTTCCATCTGGAGCAGCAGGAAAATCAGCCAAGGCCTCAACTCATTACTCTCTGTCATCACAGGCAACTGGAATTTACCACCCAAGCTGCCTGAAATGTGACTGGAAACTGACAACATAAAGTCTTCTCCTCCTGCCAGCACGCCTACCCAGGGAGTTTCTAAGGTGGCAGACTGGGAAAACTATAGAACTCCAACAAAACTTTTGCTCTGGGTCTCAGAAATTAAGCCTATGCTCCTAACTTTGAAAGTAAAAAAATATCGGCCGGGCGCAGTGGCTCACGCCTGTAATCCCAACACTTTGGGAGGCCAAGACGGGTGGATCACCTGAGGTTGGGAGTTCGAGATCAGCCTGACCAACATGGAGAAACCCCGTCTCTGCTAAAAATACAAAATTAGCCAAGCATGGTGGTGCATGCCTGTAATCCCAGCCACTCAGGAGGCTGAGGTAGGAGAATCGCTTGAACGTGGGAGGTAGAGGTTGCAGTGAGCTGAGATCGCGTCACTGCACTCCAGCCTGGGCAACAAGAGGGAAACTCCATCTCTAAGAAAAAGTAAAATATCTGATTGGTAGAGCAGAAAGTTGCAGCACATCAGTAATGTGAATATAATCTGTACATTCTCAAGCACTTTTTTCCTATTTCACAACCATCCCCCTCCTACCCAGAGGAGAGAACCAGCATCAGCTGAGAAGCTGCAAGGCATAATGGAACAAGCAACCAGCAGAAATGAGACTAGAACACAGGTCTCCCAACCAACTCGGTGACATAGACAAGTCATTGTGCCTCTCAGTTTCCTCACAAGTAAAACAAGAGGATTGAACCAGACTATTATCTAATGATTCTCTCAGCATCACTGAAATATCACAAATATATAAAAAGCACCTAAAGCCCTAGTTCAGGCATTATAAGATTAAAGAGGGGAAACTCCAGACCTGATTCTCTGGGAGCTCATAATCTACTGGCAGAGACAGACACATAAAAACCCATAGTGCAAAGCAAATCATGAGAAATTTATAGAGTAGAAATACAAAGAAAATGCTATGGGATAATAAGGGAGAAAAAAAAATATTCTATGACTATGCTATGACCTCTGTTGATCCAAGCTTTTAAATCCTTCTGGTAAAGAAGCAAACACAGCAAAGGCACAGTAATACCACAGAAATGTCAGTTTAGGCTTTAAGACCGTCTCAGAAATAAGACATAGACAAACTGTAAAAAGAGAATCAGGCACCTGTAATCCCAGCACTTTGAGAGGCCGAGGCAGGCAGATCACAAGGTCAGGAGATCGAGACCATCCTGGCTAACACGGTGAAACCCCGTCTCTACTAAACAAAATACAAAAAATTAGCCGGGCATGGTGGCAGGCGCCTGTAGTCCCAGCTACTCGGGAGGCTGAGGCAGGAGAATGGCGTGAACCCAGGAGGCGGAGCTTGCAGTGAGCTGAGATCGTGCCACTGCACTCCAGCGTGGGCGACAGTGCAAGACTCTGTCTCAAAAAAAAAAGAATCAGGCAACTTTTCAATACTAATTTCACCTACTATCAAACTTACAAATGGTTTCAAATCCCCTCAACTGAATGGTAAATCAATGAAGGCTTTTATTCCTAAACCTGAAAGACTGTTAGCCACATGAGCTGCTGCCAACTTCTCTCTGGAAGATCCAAGTCATATAACTTTTTTTTGTTTTTTGAGACAGAGTCTCACTGTGTCACCCAGGCTGGAGTGCAGTGGTGCAATCTCGGCTCACTGCAACCTCCGCCTCCTGGGTTTAAGTGATTCTCGTGCCTCAGCCTTGTGAGTAGCTGGGACCACAGGTGTGCGCTACCACACCCAGCTAATTTTTTTTTTTTTTTTTTTGAGACGGAGTCTCGCTCTGTCGCCCAGGCTGGAGTGCAGCGGCACCATCTCAGCTCACTGCAAGCTCTGCCTCTCAGGTTCACGCCACTCTCCTGCCTCAGCCTCCCAAGTAGCTGGGACTACAGGCGCCCAACACCACACCCGAACACTTTTTTTGTATTTTTAGTAGAGACAGGGTTTCACCATGTTAGCCAGATGGTCTCGATCCTTTGACCTCGTAATCCACCCGCCTGAGCCTCCCAAAGTGCTAGGATTACAGGCGTGAGCCACCGCGCCCGGCCTAATTTTTGTATTTTTAGTAGAGACAGGGTTTCACCATGTTGGCCAAGCTGGTCTTGAACGCCTGACCTCAAATCTGCCTGCCTCTGTCTCCCAAAGTACTGAGATTACAGGTGTGATACAACTTTTTAAGATCTGTGTCTTGGGGGTTGGGAGGGAGGGGTCGGAGGAGATCTGTATCTTAAGCAATCCAGCCACATACTTCTTAAATGCACATGATTTCACATCCTTGCAGGATGAAGTGGCCAAATGTTAAGATTTTAAAACCTAGGCCAGGCGCAGTGGCTCAAGCCTGTAATCCCAGCACTTTGGGAGGCCGAGACGGGCGGATCACGAGGTCAGGAGATCGAGACCATCCTGGCTAACACGGTGAAACCCCGTCTCTACTGAAAAAAATACAAAAAACTAGCCGGGCGAGGTGGCGGGCACCTGTAGTCCCAGCTACTCGGGAGGCTGAGGCAGGAGAATGGCGTAAACCCAGGAGGCGGAGCTTGCAGTGAGCTGAGATCCAGCCACTGCACTCCAGCCTGGGCCACAGAGCGAGACTCCGTCTCAAAAAAAAAAAAAAAAAGATTTTAAAACCTAAAGCCAAATTCTTCAACTGTCTAATAAGCAAGGAATGCCAGTTATACTTAGCTAGTTGGTTATTCATTTATTTTACTGTCTTCTTGAGCCTAGTGCCAACTCTAGTACCAAAAAATGAAGTTAATAGAAATTCACCCTAATTTCCAGAGTTACCACAGTTAATCTATCAAAAGCCTTAGGTTTGGCAGGGCATGATGGCTCACGGCTGTAATCCCACCACTTTGGGAGGCCGAGGCATAGGGATCACCTAAAGTAAGGAGTTGGAGACCAGTCTGACCAACATGGTGAAACCCCATCTCTACTAAAAATACAAAATTAGCCAAGTGTGGTGGCGCATGCCTGTAATCCCAACTACTTGGCAGGCTGAGGCAGAGAAATCGCTTGAACCCAAGAGACGGAGGTTGCAGTGAGCTGAGATTGTGCTCACTACCTGGACAACAAGAGTGAAATTCCTGGACAACAAGAGTGAAATTCTAACCTGGACAACAAGAGTGAAATTCCATCTTAAAAAAAAAAAAAAACCTTAAGTTTTAGTTCCAAGTCTTATACAATCATTCTATAATGCTAATTTTATTTTTCCTTTCCTGGGCCTCAATTTGCCAATCTGTAGAAGGAAGCAAAGGAACACTCCCTGTGCATTTTCAAATTTAACAGTCCAGAGTTCTAGGGTTCTAGGTTAACTTTTTTTTTTTTTTTTTTGAGACGGAGTCTTGCTCCATCGCCCAGGCTGGAGTGCAGTGGCGCAATCTTGGCTCACTGCAAGCTCCGCCTCCCAGGTTCACACCATTCTCCTGAATCAGCCTCCTGAGTAGCTGGGACTACAGACACCTGCCACCACGCCCGGCTAATATATATATATATTTTTTTTTTGAGATGGAGTCTTGCTCTGTCACCCAGGCTGGAGTGCAGTGGCCGGATCTCAGCTCACTGCAAGCTCCTCCTCTCGGGTTCACGCCATTCTCCTGCCTCAGCCTCCCGAGTAGCTGGGACTACAGGCACCCGCCACTTCGCCCGGCTAGTTTTTTGTATTTTTTAGTAGAGACGGGGTTTCACCGTATTAGCCAGGATGGTCTCGATCTCCTGACCTCATGATCCGCCCGTCTCGGCCTCCCAAAGTGCTGGGATTACAGGCTTTTTTGTATTTTTAGTAGAGACAGGGTTTCACCATGTTAGCCAGGATGGTCTCAATCTTCTGACCTCGTGATCTGCCCGCCTCGGCCTCCCAAAGTGCTGGGATTACAGGCATGAGCTACCACGCCCAGCTTTTTTTTTTTTTTTTTTCAATGAGACAGAGTCTGTCTCTGTTGTTCGGACTGGATGCAGTGACCTGATCTGAGCTTACTGCAACCTCCACCTCCTGGGCGCAAGCCATCCTCCCGCTTCAGCCTCCCAAGTAGCTAGAACTATAGGTACACGCCACCCCACCACAACCAGCTAATTTTTGTATTTTTTATAGAGACAGGATTTTGCCATGTTGCCCTGGCTGGTTTCAAACTCAAGCAATCCACCTGCCTCAGCCTCCCAAAGTGCTAGAATTACAGGCATGAGCCACTGTACTCAGTCTTACGTTCACATTTGTAATGGACTGTCACCAAGTATCACCCTCTCTTCACACTGAGGCAAACAAAAACAATGCTATAGCTAGATGCCAAGGTAAACATCCTAAAATATTTCAACCAGTATAGAAGGAAAAGAAGAAAATAAAAGAAAAGAAGGGGAAAGAAGGAAAATGAATAAAAATAAATGTGCACACCAGGCATGGTGGCTCATACCTGTAATTCCAGCACTTTAGGAAGCCAAGGCGGGCAGATCACATGAGCTCAGGAGTTCGAGACCAGCCTGGGCAACATGGCAAAATCCCATCTCTACTAAAAATATGAAAAGTAGCCAGGTGTGATGGCAGAAGCCTGTAATCCCAGATACTCGGGACACTGAAACAGGAGGATGTCTTGCACCCAGGAGGCAAAGGTTGCAGTGAGCGAATGTCACTGCATCCAGCCTGGGCAACAGAGCCAGACCTTGTCTCAGAAAAAAAAAAGAGAGAAACACAAGTAAATAGTTTAGGGGGAAAAAAACATATGTAGAGATCAGACATTTATTCATTCATTCATCCAACAAATATGCATTGAGTACCTTTTAGGCACAGGCACTAGGAACACAGCAGTAAGCAAGACAGAAAAGATCCCTTCTCTCACAGAATTTTCATTCCAGTAGAAGGGAAACAGACAACAAATAAGATAAACTGAGACAGTGGTAAGGGCCCTGAAGACAAACTGCAAAGGGAACTACTCTCATCTGGGATTAAAGTAGGCCTCTTTGAAGAAGTGGCACTTGGGCTAAGATCTGGAATAACAGGAAGAAATCAGCCAACTAAAAATCTTGGGAAAAGTGTTCGAGATAGATGGAATGGCAAGTGCAAAGACCTCAGGATTTGAATGCACTTGGTTTGTTCAGGAAACAGAAATGCCACCGTGCCTAGACAGAGCATAGACATTCCTTTTCTGAAATGTTTTTGTAAAGTTTATTAAAGTTGGTCTTTTGTGTTTGTGAATTTTTTTAATATATAAGAATCCAAATATCCATCAGCAGTAAATGGGACAATTATGATACAGTCATACAATAGAATACCATATAGAAATTTACAAGAGCCCATTACTGATACATGAAGCGATGTGAATAAGTTACATAGAAAATACTGAATGAGGGCCAGGCGCAGTGGCAGTGGCTCACGCCTGTAATCCCAGCACTTTGGGAGGCTGAGGCAGGCGGATCACCTGAGGTCGGGAGTTCAAGACCAGCCTGACCAACATGGAGAAACTCCGTCTCTAATAAAATCACAAACAATTAGACGGGCATGGTGGTGATTCCTGTAATCCCAGCTACTCCAGAGGCTGAGGCAAGAGAATCACGTGAACCCAGGAGGCGGAGGTTGAGGCAAGCCGAGATTGCGCCATTGCAATCCAGCCTGGGCAACAAGAGTGAAACTCCGTCTCAGAAAAAAAAAATAAAATATGTAATGAAAAACGTCCAAACCAAAAGAGTACAACCTGATGATTCCATTTACATGAAGTTTTTAAAAGACAAAAGTAATCTATGATGACACAGGAGAGGTGGGGAGATGATTGGGAAGGAGCACAAGGAAGCCTTCTGAAGTGCCGGAAATGTACTCAATCTCTAAGCGAAGGTCACAAAAATGAGTACACGTGTTAAAATATCATTAAGTTGTATACTTCACATTATGTAAAATAGTCCTTAATCTAAAAAAAAAGTACATGTGTGTTCTCATATATGTGAAAATTTAACAGAACCAGTGCAGAACACTAGAACAATGCAGAACAGGTGAGTAGGGCCCCCAGGCTTGAACACTCAGGACACTTATCTAAAATAACAACCAGGCCAGTTGTGGTGGCTCACACCTGTAATCCCAGCACCTGGGAGGCTGAGGCAGGCAGGTCACCTGAGGTCAAGAGGTCAAGACCAGCCTGGCCAACATGGTGAAATCCCGTCTCTACTAAAAATACAAAACTAGTGGAGCATGGTGGTGCATGCCTGTAATCCCAGCTACTTAGGAGGCTGAGGCAGGAGAATCACTTGAAGTCAGGTGGTGGAGGTTGCAGTGAGATGAGATTGCACCATTGCACCCCAGCCTGGGCTACAAGAGTGAAAAATAAAAATAAAATAACAACTAGAGTCTATTTAGCTCTTATTATGTACCAGGCACTGTTTTAAATACTTCATACATATTAACTCATTTTATCCTCATAACGACCCTATGATTCAGAAAGTTTACAATAAGAAAACTAAAGCATGAACTGGAAAAGAAATAAAGAAAAAGAGAGAGAGAAAGAGAAAGAGAGACAGAGAGGGAGAGAGAAAAAGAAAGAAAGAGAGAAAGAGAGACAGAAAAGAGAGAAAAGAAAAAGAAAAAAGAAAAGATGGCCCAGGCGTGGTGGCTCACACCTGTAATCCCAGCACTTTGGGAGGCCAAGGCGGGCAGATCACCTGAGGTCAGGAGATCAAGACCAGCCTGACTAACATAGAGAAACCCCATCTCGGCCGGGCGCGGTGGCTCAAGCCTGTAATCCCAGCACTTTGGGAGGCCGAGACGGGCGGATCAAGAGGTCAGGAGATCGAGACCATCCTGGCTAATACGGTGAAACCCCGTCTCTACTAAAAAATACAAAAAACTAGCCGGGCGAAGTGGCGGGTGCCTGTAGTCCCAGCTACTCGGGAGGCTGAGGCAGGAGAATGGCGTGAACCCGAGAGGAGGAGCTTGCAGTGAGCTGAGATCCGGCCACTGCACTCCAGCCTCGGTGACAGACCAAGACTCCGTCTCAAAAAAAAAAAAAAAAAAAGAAACCCATCTCTACTAAAAATACAAAATTAGCCAGGCATGGTGGCGCATGCCTGTAATCTCAGCTACTCGGGAGGCTGAAGCAGGAGAATCGCTTGAACCCGGGAGGCAGAGGTTGTGGTGAGCCGAGATTGCGCCATTGCACTCCAGCCTGGGCAACGAGCAAAACTCTATTTCAAAAAAAAAAGAGAGAAAAGAAAAGAAACGTGTCCAGATAAGTGAGTGTAGGGACTCAAACCCAGGCAGTCTGATATTAGAGTTCCTGTTCTTCTCCACTATGCTATACTGTATCTCAAAAAGCAGAGGAATGAGCAGGAGCAGAGTCATCTATACATAAACAAAGCTGAGGGCCTACAGAGAATCTGTGAAGAGGTTCTACGTGAGTAAGAGGGAGTATGTACTCATTGGCTTTAATGAACAAACTATGAAATGTCCAGATATCTTGAGTAGTCACCACTCTAGTTTGTCAGTGGGTGAAGGTGCCATGGTAGAAAGTAAAAGATAATTGTCTGATATATACATCTGTCTGTAAATATAGGTAATAGTAAAGTGAAACAGAAACAGACAAATTCACAGGAATGGCAGAAAACTTGGAAGGAAAAACTGGAGAAGAATCCGAGTGTCTAGTCAAGTTGATAGACATATTGATACATCCAATATGGTAATTTTTTAAGGATAAAACACCCTAATGTCCACTACAGGATTTAATTGATACTTTTTTTAAACTCTCCCACTATCTTTGAGGATTTTTTATTTTTTTTCACTATTTTAATTGAGTATAGTCAGTGCTCTGAGGATAATTCTCCATCAAAACTTGATAATGAATGGAAAGATACTATAAAACAGGACAGAAAAAAGAAATGGAAAACAAGTAAGAGTCTACAATCCTCAGCTTAGGAGAGAGTATGTTTTAATACTGATGAGCTGTGATCACCTATTTCAGAATCTCCTGGGGTGCCTCCTAAATATGTAAACTCTTTAGCCTTCCTACCCTTCTATTGAACCAAACTTTTTCTTTTTTTTTTTTGAGAGACATGCTCTGTCACCCAGGCTAGAGTGCAGTGGCATGATCTCGACTCACTGAAACCTCTGCATCCCAGGCTCAAGTGATCCTCCCACCTCAGCCTCCCGAGTAGCTGGGACTACAGGCATGCACCACCATGCCTGGCTGATTTTTGCATTTTTTTGTAGAAATGGGATTTCACCATGTTGCCCAGGCTGGTCTCAAAACTCCTGAGCTCAAGTTATCTGCCCACTTGGCCTCCCAAAGTGCTGGGATTACAGGAATAAGCCACAGTGCCTAGCTTGGGTCTACATTTTTAACAATCACTCCAGATCAGTGATCTCAACTGGTGCAATTTTGCCTCTCAGGGGACATTTGTCAATGTCTGGAGACATTTTTGATTGCCACAATTGGGAGAGGAGGTACTACTGGCATCTACTAGGTAGAGGCCAGGGATGCTCTTAAACATCATACAATACTCGAGGCAGCCTCGCACAACAAAGAATTATCCAGCCCAGTATGTCAATAGCAAAGAGGTTAAAAAACCTTGCCCCGGCCAGGCGGGGTGGCTCACGCCTGTAATCCCAGCACTCTGGGAGGCCGAGGCGGGTGGATCACGAGGTCAGGAGACCATCCTGGCTAACACGCTGAAACTGTCTCTACTAAAAATACAAAAAATTAGCCGGGCATCTGGGCGGATGCCGGTAGTCCCAGCTACTTGAGAGGCTGAGGCAGGAGACTGGCGTGAACCCGGGAGGCGGAGCTTGCAGTGAGCCGAGATCGCGTCGCTGCACTCCAGCCTGGGCTACAGAGCAAGACTCCGTCTTAAAAATCGGGCCACTGCAATCCAGCCTGGGCGACAGAGCGAGACTCCGTCTACACAAAAAAAAAAAAAAAAAAAAAAACCCTGGCCGGGCGCGGTGGCTCAAGCCTGTAATCCCAGCACTTTGGGAGGCCGAGACGGGCGGATCACGAGGTCAGGAGATCGAGACCATCCTGGCTAACACAGTGAAACCTCGTCTCTACTAAAAAATACAAAAAAAAAAACTTAGCCGGGCGAGGTGGCAGGCGCCTGTAGTCCCAGCTACTCGGGAGGCTGAGGCAGGAGAATGGCGTGAACCCGGGAGGCGGAGCTTGCAGTGAGCTGAGATCCGGCCACTGCACTCCAGCCTGGGTGACAGAGCGAGACTCCGTCTCAAAAAATAAAAAATAAAAAAAATAAAAAAATAAAAAAGTTTGAGAGGTACTCATCCAAGCCTTAAACCAGACTTGGAAAAGGAAGGAGTATCTAGACAGAGAATACTGAAAGAATGAATGAAACCTCTGCAGTCTCTGAAAAAGGCATGAAGCAACACTCACCTTACCACATCTCATTCTCCCCGCATTAAATCACACTTCCTTTGGGATTGTAGCCCATTTCCCCATATGTGAAAGAAGATCACTACAAGACACACTGACTATAGTATCCACAATGCTTAGTGATGGAGATGAAAGTCTTATGTAGCTATCTGTCCAAGACTTGTGGCGAAGTCAAATAAAATATTCCCATTATCTGACCATGAGCCATTCACCCAATACACAAAGGAGGCAACACGTTTTTGTTTTGTTTCATTTTGAGACAGGGTCTCACTCTGTCGCCCAGGGTCGTGAAATGGCATGATTTCAGCTCACTGCAACCTCCGCTTCCTGGGTTCCAGCAATTCTCCTGCCTCAGCCTCCCAAGTAGCTGGGACTAGAGGCGCATGCCACCACACCCAGCTTATTTTAGTACTTTTTTTAGAGACAGGGCTTCACCAAGTTGGTCAGGCTGGTCTTGAACTCATCTTAAGTGATCCGTCTGCCTCGGCCTCCCAAAGTGCTGGGATTACAGGCATGAGCCACCGTGCCCGGCTGAGGGAACATGTTTATATCAAGCCAGAAATAGTCTTCTACCCTGACTTTCCAGTAAGTCTCCTGTCCTGATCTCCTAAAAATTCCCTAGTTCCTCTAGATACAAGGGTTTTTTAAAAAACCTTTCAGCAAAAGTTACCTGCTCCCTAAGCCTTTCTGCAAGGCCTACCATACTACCTGGAGGTAAACATTAGCACTATAAGAACTTAAGAGAATGCAGTTTTTCTTTTTTTTTTTGAGGCGGAGTCTCCCTCTGCCGCCCAGGCTGGAGTGCAGTGGCCGGATCTCAGCTCACTGCAAGCTCCGCCTCCCGGGTTCACGCCATTCTCCTGCCTCAGCCTCCCGAGCAGCTGGGACTACAGGCGCCCGCCACCTCGCCCGGCTAGTTTTCTGTCTTTTTTAGTAGAGACGGGGTTTCACCGTGTTAGCCAGGATGGTCTCGATCTCCTGACCTCGTGATCCGCCCGTCTCGGCCTCCCAAAGTGCTGGGATTACAGGCTTGAGCCACCGCGCCCGGCCGAGAATGCAGTTTTTCTACCTCCAAGCCCCAGCCCTTCAAGCTATCTCCTAATATGCCTCCCACTTTCTTTTTTTTTCCCTTTGTGAAGAATGTGGGCATCATTCTTTCTTCCTTTCTAAAAGCCCCAGGTATTTAGCTCACTTACTAGATCACATCCTACTGTTCCACATGGTTCCTTGGCACAGCTTCTTTCAGTAGCATGGGACAGGTTCCCCCAATTCCACCCAAAAGACTGGCTCTAAGACAAGCAAACAACCCCTTTCTATTTTAATGAATTTCTACTGCTAGTCACTCCAAGGACTCTATATCTCCAAAATAAAAATAGGGCTTAGCACAGTGGCTCACGCCTGTAATCCCAGCACTTTGGGAGGCTGAGGCAGGCGGATCACTTGAGGTCAGGAGTTCCAGACCAGCCTGGCTCACATGGAGAAACCCCGTCTCTACTAAAAATACAAAAATTAGCCAGGCATCGTGGCAAGTGCCTGTAGTCCCAGCTACTTGGGAGGCTGAGGCAGGAGAATTGCTTGAACCCAGGAGGCAGAGGTTGCAGTGAACCAAGACTGCACCACTGCACTCCAGCCTGGGTGACAGAGTGAGACTCTGTTTCCAAAAAAATAAAAGAAAGAAAGAAAGAAAATAGAGTAGGGCCTGCATCTTTTTTTTTTTTTTTTTTTTTTTTTTGAGATAGGGTCTCTATCACCAAGGCTGAAGTACAGTGGCACAATCATGGCTCACTGTAGCCTCAGTGATCCTCTGACCTCAGCCTCCTGGGTAGCTGGGACTACAGGCACATGGCACCAGGCCTGGCTAACTTTTCATATTTTTTGTAAAGATTGAGTTTCACCATGTTGCTCGGGTTGGTCTCGAACTCCTGGGCTCAAGCAATCCTCCCACCTAGGCCCCCCAAAGTGCTAGAATTACAGGCATGAGCCACTGCACCCAGCCCCAACCTATTTTTACAATGAGGATATTACTTTGCTCAAAGCAACACGACTAGTAAGTGATAAAGCCATTAAATCTTTCTCTCTGGTAGCGCTTCTCCCTATCAGAATGTCCTGTTAGTGCAAAACATCAGGAGCTAACTAGACCATTAAAAACCGGATTCACTGTAATCCCAGCTACTCAGGAGTCTGAGGCACGAGAATCGCTTGAACCTGGAAGGCAGTGGTTGCAGTGAGCTGAGATGGCGCCACTGTACTCCAGCCTGGGCGATAGAGCAAGACTCAGTCTCAAAAAATAAAAAAAAAAGATTCAGTTAAAGTAACACTTCTATGGAAACGCCAAACTGATATCCATAATATCAACACTCCCATTTTATCCAAGAAAAGTCAATCAACTCACCAAACATGGTGGCTCATGTCTGTAATCCCAACACTTTGGGAGGCCAAGGCAGGTGGATCACTTGAGGTCGGGAGTTCAAGACCAGCCTGGCCAACAGGGTAAAACCCCATCTCTACTAAATATACAAAAATTAGCCGGCCTGGTGGCACATGCCTGTAGTCCCAGCCAGTCAGAATGCTGAGGCACGAGAATTGCTTGAACCTGGGAGGAAGAGGTTGCACTGAGCTGAGATCGTACCACTGCACTCCAGCCTGGGTGATAGAACAAGACTCCATCTCAAAAAAAAAAAAAAAAAAAAGAGGCCACGCACAGTGGCTCACACCTGTGATCACAGCACTTTCGGAGGCCAAGGCAGGCAGATCACTTAAGACTAAGAATTCAAAGCTGTCCTGACCAACATGGTGAAACCCCGCTTCTACTAAAAATATAGAAATTAGCTGGACATGGTGGCGAGCACCTGTAATCCCAGCTACTCAGGAGGCTGAGGCAGGAGAATCACTTGAACCCGGGAGAGGGAGGTTGCAATGAGCCAAGATTATGCCACTTGTACTCCAGCTTGGGCGACAGAGCAAGACTCTGTCTCAAAAAAAAAAACAAAGAAAGAAAAGTCAGCCAGGCGCGGTGGCTCATGCCTGTAGTATCAGCACTTTGGGAGGCCGAGGTGAAGGGATCATCTGAGGTCAAGAGTTCGAGACCTCAGCCTGGCTAACACAGGAACACCATTCTACTAAAATACAAAAGTAGCTTAGGTGTGTGGTGGAGGGGGCCTGTAATCCCAGCTACTCAGGAGGCTGAGGCAGGAGAATCACTTGAAGCCAGGAGGTAGAAGTTGCAGTGAGCCAAGATCGGGCCACTGCACTACAGCCTGGGCGACAGAGGGAGACTCTATCTCTTTTTTTTTTTTTTTTTTTTTTTGAGACGGGAGTCTGGCTCTGTCACCCAGGCTGGAGTGCAGTGGATCTCAGCTCACTGCAAGCCCCCGCCCGGGTTCAAGCCACTCTCCTGCCTCAGCCTCCGCAGCTGGGAGTACAGGCTCGGCCACCAGCCCGCTAATTTTTTGTATTTTAGTAGAGACGGGTTTCACCGTTAGCCAGGATGGCCCCCATCTCCTGACCTCGCGGATCCCACCTGCTTCAAGCCTCCCAAAGTGCTGGGATTACAGGCTTGAGCCACCGCGCCCGGCCGGGAGACTCTATCTCAAAAAAAAAAAGAAAAAAGAAAAAAAGAAAGAAAAGTCAGTCAACTCAGGACATCACCTGACAAGCATCATCCCTATTTTCTAGAAGCTAGGACAGAACCAGACTGATTAAGGAAGCACACGAACCACTACAAGGCAGGGTCCGTAGCTTGTGTGCTCTAGACAATGTTCCCCTCAGAATGGGTGTTCAGCCTATACCTGAAAGTGGAAGTAACTCAGAGACTTTCCCAAGACTAAGAGGCAAGTGGCAAAACCAAGAC
Organism: Papio anubis; assembly: GCF_008728515.1. Lineage (NCBI taxonomy): Eukaryota > Metazoa > Chordata > Mammalia > Primates > Cercopithecidae > Papio > Papio anubis. The sequence continues at coordinate 31,415,677 of NC_044986.1, read as the reverse complement.
TTTTCCAGGTATCAGCCACAGTCTGTACCTACTACAGGTCAACTAGCTTCACAGAAGACAATTCAATCTGGTCCCAGCAACATCTACTGAGTTTGCCTAATGTTACAAATGGACAATGAAGATGAGTTCTCATTCATTTAAATAAACATGACTTTAGGTTCCCTTTCAAGTTATCCTACACAAGAAGGAATGCATTCCTCCTTCCAAAGGGGGAACCAGTTCCAGATTGACAGGATTTCAGGAAATTCCGATTGGAAACCACATTTTCTGACACATCCCAGAATGAAAATTCATGGTAAGATCTTCTCAATGAGCAGGAGATTCCTATAAATTAATACTGTCTGTCTCCTGCTCCAGCCCTGAACTTCCTCACACAGCACACCGTCACTCATATCTTCTCATTTCTTCTCCTGTTCAATTATATAAGCCTCATGAACACAATCTCAATTAAAATGAAAATTATAAGATAAAGTCCCAAAATCATCTTCTTCCCAGCGCCCGCCCCCACCCAATCGAAAGGCAGTTTCCCTCCTTGCCCAAGCTGGAATGCAGTAGCACAATCACAGCTCACTGCAGCCTCAACTTCCTGGGCTCACACGACCCTCCCACCTCAGCCTCCTGAGTAGCTGGGACTACAGGCTCACACTACCACACCCAGCTAACTTTTGTATTTTTTGTAGAGACAGGGTTTTGCTATCTTGCCCAGGCTGGTCTTGAACTCTTGAGCTCAAGCAATCCACCAGTCTCAGCCTCCCAAAGTGCTGGGATTACAGGCGTGAGCCACCTCACCTGACCCCATAATCTTCTTAAAGGAAGCCCAAAAGGTACCTGCAATCTTACAAAGTAAACTGATTTCCTGCTACTTTAATAACACTTATTCAGATCTTATAAATAACACAAGCATAGTGTAAGACAGAAAGGGACCAAAAAATTACTAAGTTACAGTCCCTGCCTTGAGAAGCTGATTATTAAGTGGAGGAAGTGCATAATCTGCTACTTCCTATAGACAAAAAAAAAACATTATTTTTTCCCCAAGACTTTTTTCATATATGCCTTCACTCAGAGCTGGTGCCAATATATTAAGCTCACCAGGTCTCTCACTTACAGCTGCCTACTAAGGTCTCCATCTGTACATCCTACAAGCAACCTGAGCTCGGCATACCACACCATATCCCCTATGCCTCTTTCCATACCCTAACCTTTAAAAACTTGCTCTACTTTTTCTAATCCATATCTTGTCAATGAAATCCCCACACATCCACTCTCTGAAATTAGAAATCCTAGCCCACTCTCTTCCTAAGAAGCTGAATCAATCTCAGAAGTACAGTATTTCTAAAATCCCCTCCTCTTCATTCCCACAGCTACACGTTCTTCAGACTCTCTGTCAACTGCAACAACTCTTAATCAGTCTCACTGCCTCATTTTTCATTACTTTAATCTGCATTTCTGTCACTCCCTAACTTAAAAAAACTCCTCAGAAGCTAAAAAAAAAAAAAAAAAAAAGGAGAAAAACAATTTCAATGACTCCCCATTTTCTTTTCAGTCTCACCTCCTAACAATTTCCCCACCACACATCTTGTTTTGGACAAATTTCTGAGATTTAAAATAATTTTTTTCCTCTCACACCCTCATCAAGGCTTTGCAGGTAGTGTTCTCTCCAAATGAAATGCCTTTTTTTTTTTTTGAGACGGAGTCTGGCTCTGTGGCCCAGGCTGGAGTGCAGTGGCTGGATCTCAGCTCACTGCAAGCTCTGCCTCCCGGGTTTACACCATTCTCCTGCCTCAGCCTCCGGAGTAGCTGGGACTACAGGCGCTCGCTGCCTCGCCCGGCTAGTTTTTTGTTATTTTTTTAGTAGAGACGGGGTTTTACCGTGTTAGCCAGGCTGGTCTCAACCTCCTGACCTCGTGATCCGCCCGTCTCGGCCTCCCAAAGTGCTGGGATTACAGGCTTGAGCCACTGCGCCCAGCCTTTATTTTTCTTTTTTAGAGACGGGGTCTCGCCATGTTGAGCCGGCTCGTCTCAAACTCCTGGGCTCAGGCAATCTACCTGCCTAGGCCTCCCAAAGTGCTAGGATTACAGGTGTAAGCCACCAGACCCAGTCAAAATGCCTTTTCTTACTTGTGCAACCTCCTACTCATCCTTCAACACCCAACTCAAGTACTTCCTCCTGCAAAGATTTCCCTGCCTCTCCCAAGCAACAGCAGTATTCCCTTCACACTGTATAAATGCTTTTTTTTTTTTTTTTTGAAACGGAGTCTCACTGTGTCGCCCAGGTTAGAGTGCAGTGGTGCGAGCTCGGCTCACTGCAAGCCCTGCCTCCTGGGTTCACACCATTCTCCTGCCTCAGCCTCCCGAGTAGCTGGGGCTACAGGCACCCACCACCACACCCAGCTAATTTTTTGTATTTTTAGTAGAGACAGGGTTTCACTGTGTTAGCCAGGATGGTCTCGATCTCCTGACCTCGTGATCCACCCGTCTCAGCCCCCCAAAGTGCTGGGATTACAGGCATGAGCCACCACGCCCAGTCTAATGCCTTTATGTGGCTATGTAACACAAAGTAATAAAAAATTTCATATCGATATGTTTCTCTGATGTCCTTGAGGAAAGATACTCATAATTTCTAACCTAAATCCAGTTACATAGTAAGTGCTCAATAAATGTGTTGAATAAACAGTTCACCCTCCTATATCCTGGATCAATTTCTGGCCATTTTCAGCAAATGTTACAGATTCCTAAACTGTGCTCAATGTGAAATTCCAAATTTCATAATGACTACTTTGGAGTTTCCACATTGTTTTAATTATACAAATGTTGAACAAGTCCGCCGGGCACGGTGACTCACGCCTGTAATCCCAGCACTTTGGGAGGCCGAGACGAGCGGATCACGAGGTCAGGAGCTGGAGACCAGTCTGGCCAATATGGTGAAACCCCGTCTCTACTAAAAATACAAAAATTAGCCGGGCGCCGTGGCGCGCGCCTGTAGTCCCAGCTACTCAGGAGGCTAAGGCAGAAGAATCGCTTAAATCCGAGAGGGGGACGTTGCAGTGAGCCGAGATCATGCCACTGCATTCCAGCCTGGGCGACAGAGCAAGACTCCGTTTCAAAAAAAAAAAAAAAAGTTGAACAATAAATTATAAAACCTGAAAGTCAATGAAAACACCGTAAAAAAAAAAGAAAAAAAAAAAAGAAAACACCGTAAAGGCTTCTCTAGTCACTGAAATGGGTATCCCCCCTTTACAGTCGTAACAAGAGGGATCTCTCTTTCCCTCGACTGTGATCTGATATCCTGAAAGCCTTCACATAGAAGCTATTGTGCACACAAATCCAACTGAAGGCACACCCAAAATAATTCCAATCCTGCTAAATTACGGGCAGGGACACAAATCATATTTACCCTAGTGTACAAAGTAACTAAAGGATAGCAAAGAAAAAGCTCTCACTAAGCTCACTTTTTCCGGCCGGGCGCGGTGGTAATCCGAACACTTTGGGAGGCCAAAGCAGGTGAATCACCTGAGGTCAGAAGTTTGAGACCAGCCTGGCCAACACAGCGAAACCCCATCTCTACTAAAAATACAAAACTTAGCCGGGCGTGGTGGCTCACGTCTGTAATCCCAGCTACTCGGGACGCTGACGGAGAAAGAATCTCTTGAACCTGGAAGGCGAAGGAAGCAGTGAGCCGGGATCACGCCACTGCACTCCAGCCTGGGCAACAAGAGTGAAACTCCGTCTCAAAAAAACGAACAATAAAATGGCCTGTAATCACAGCACTTTGGGAGGCTGAGCGGCCGGATCACCTGAGGTTTGGAGTTTAAGACCAGCGTGACCAACATGGAGAAACCCCATCTCTACCAAAAATACAAAATTAGCAGGGCGTGGTGGCGCAAGGCTGGGGCAGGAGAATCGCTTGAACCCCGGAGGCGGAGGTTGTGGTGTGCGGAGATCGTGCCATTGCATTCCAGCCTGGGCGACAACAGCGAAAACTCCGTCTCGAAAAAAAAAAAAAAGAAACTTTCTGGAGAGGAAGAACTGTGGATGATCCAGTAACACACATTTGGGTCTGGCCCAAGTTTCTGCTTCCCCATTCGCCAGGGGCAGCACGCCTCAGCTTCTCCTTCTCCAGGGGGCAAGGTTTCTCTCTACTTGTTCCTTCCCTATACCCTCCTGGGAACAGGTTCCTTTCCTGGGCCCTCGCCGAGTAACCCGAAGAAAACACAGTAGCTTCACTGATTCCGTGTGAAGGGTGGGTTAAAGCCTGTCAGAGCCTGGAGAGGGACAGTAATGGAGCCCTTCCAGGACACCTGAAGACTTCGGACAAACCGGCTTTCCTCTAGCCCTGAGATTCTCAGAGGTGCCTTGCCCCACGCCCGCACCCCAGGACCAAGAACAACCGGAGAGGAGTCTCTCGAGGCAGCTGGCGGGGTCAAAGGTCAGCGCTTGGGAAGCCAGAAGGCCTCGCAGGGATAGGGGAGAGGGAGTGACGCGACCGGGACCAGTGGTCCAAGGGACAGGCTGCTGGAGGAGCGAAGCCGTTTCTCTCTAGGCTCGGCAGCCCCCAGGCCCGGCCCTCACCCGCACACGCAGCCTCAGCAGCCGTCCTCCCTCCCTCTCCCCTCGCGTCTCCGTCTTCCCCTCGGCCAGCGCAAGCCCCGCCCCCAGAACCGCCTAGGGGCCAAGGCCTAGTATGGCAGGACCCACAGGGTTGGTGAGGTTCGAGGCCCGACCCGGGCCGGGCCGCCGCCGCTTACCGAGCCCGCGGCTCCTCCTCTACCACCCACGCCGTTCCCGGGCCCACTCGCTCCCGACGCTACCGACGCCGCCGCTGCTCCGGGCTCACGGGCGCGCTCCCGAACTCCCCGACCCTTCCCGTGTCCCCGCGCCCCGCCGGGTCCTAAAGCCTGGCGTGCAATGGGTTAGTTCACGCCCGCTTCCTGAGACCGGCTCAGACCACGACTCACAGCAAGCATCGCAAAGACTACAACTCCCGAAAGGCATCGCGAGAAATAAATTCGCAATGGAAATGTCTATTGAGGGCCTAGTGGATCGCAATAGCAGTTTTCCGAAACATGGCCGACTCTTTCACCTCAGCAATTTTACGTCTAGGAATACATGTATCTAGAAATACTGGCGAAGTTTGGAAAGATATATTTTCCAAATGTGTATTACAACTTTGTACGTGAAAAATTGAAAACAAACTCATTCTTTCAACAAATATGTGTGTGCCTGATATGTGCAAAGCAACGTGCGAAGCTCTATTAACTTGGCCAAAACCTGTTTTCTTTTCTTCTCCTTTTTTTTTTTTTTGAGACAGGATCTTGCTCTTGCCCAGGCTGGAGTGCTGCAGTGGCACAATTATAGCTCACTGCAGCCTCCACCTCCTAGGCTCAAGCAGTCCTCCTGCCTCTGCCTCTCAAGTAGCTGGGATTACAGGCACCTGCCACCACTCCCTGCCTCTGAGTCTCTGTTTTCTTTTTTTTTTTTTTCTTTGAGATGGAGTCTCACTCTGTTGCCCAGGCTGGAATGCATTGATGCAATCTCGGCTCACTGCAAACTCCGCCTCCCGGGTTCAAGAGAGTCTCCTGCCTCAGCCTCCTGAGTAGCTGGGATTACAGGAGTGTACCACCACGCCAGGCTAATTTTTGTATTTTTTAGTAGAGACGGGGTTTCACCATGTTGCCAGGCTGGTCTCGAACTCCTGACCTCAGGTGATCCACCCGCCTCTGCTTCCCAAAGTGCTGGGATTACAGGCATGAACCACCGCGCCCAGCCTGACTCTCTGTTTTTTAATACACAAATGGAAGGTTTAAAAAGATGTGCTGTGAGATAACAGCAAGAATACTATTAAAAAGAAAAAAAAAGTAAAAAAATTAAAATAAGTCGGGCGCAGTGGCTCACACCTGTAATCCCAGCACTTTGGGAGGCTGAGGCGGGTGGATCACCTGAGGTCAGGAGTTCGAGACCAGCCTGGCCAACATGGTGAAACCCCCGTCTCTACTAAAAATACAAAAAATGGCCAGGCGTTGTGGCAGGCCCCTGTAATCCCAGCTACTCGGGAGGCTGAGGCAGGAGAATCACTTGAACTTGGGAGGCGGAGGTTGCAGTAAGTCAAGATTGCGCCATCGCACTCCAGCCTGGGGGACAAGAGCGAGATTTCGTCTCAAAAAAAAAAAAAAAACTTAAAATTAGAAGATGTGCTGGACACTCACTATGTCTATGTGTGTGTATGTGTGTGTTTCAATTCTTATAATGGTACTTCAAGGTTCTAAGTAATTAAATACTAGCTTGCCTGATGTTCTAGAGTTTGTAAGAAGTGGAGAAGAGGCCAGGCGCGGTGGCTCACGCCTGTAATCCCAGCACTTTGGGAGGCCGTGGGTGGATCACTTGAGGTCAAGAGTTCGAGAGCAGCCTGGCCAACATGGTGAAACACCCTCTCTACTAAAAATATAAAAATTAGCTGAGCGTGGTGGCAGGCACCTGTAATCCCAGCTACCCGGGAGGCTGAGGCAGGAGAATCTCTTGAACCCAGGAGGTGGAGGTTGCAATGAGCTGAGACGTGCCATTGCACTCCAACCTGGGCAACAGAGCGAGACTCCGTCTCAAAAAAAAAAAAAAAGAAGTGGAGAAGAGTTCTGTGGGCAGCAAGCCACCCAGGTGCCGCAGCAAGAGACCAAAGGCACAAGCTATTCCAGTATAATAAAGAAAATAATTAAAATAAGAATAGTTATATTAGAAATAGAACATAGATGTGATTATATATGTGTTTGTTGTTGTTGTTGTTGTTGTTGTTGTTTTTGAGACAGAGTCTCGCTCTGTCACCCAGGCTGGAGTGCAGCGGTGCGATCTCGGCTCACTGCAAGCTCCGCCTCCCAGACTCATACCATTCTCCTGCCTCAGACTCCCGAGTAACTGGGACTACAGGAGCCCGCCACCACGCCCGGCTAATTTTTTGTATTTTTAGTAGAGACGGGGTTTCACCGTGTTAGCCAGGATGGTCTTGATCTCCTGACCTCGTGATCCGCCCGCCTCAGCCTTCCAAAGTGCTGGGATTACAGGTGTAAGCCACAGTGCCTGTAATTTAATTATTATTCATTAATAATATATGAATATTATTAATCATTAGTTTGTAGCATTACTCTTTTATTAATAAGTTCTGTTTTACAATTATAACTTACGAAAACCAGGCCATACAGAGTTAGGAGCTGAAGGGACTCAGTGAGAAGTGACCAGGAGGCAAGAGTGTCACGCCCAGCCAGGGCCACTAGAGGGCTCCTTGGACTAGCAGTAGCGCCAGCGCCTGGGAAGGCACCTGTTACTTAGCAGACCAGGAAAGGAAGTCCCCCTTTCCCCCGGGGAGTTAGAGAACACTCTGCTCCACCACCTCTCAGTGGGAAGCCTGACATCAGCCAGGCCTACCCGCAGCCATCTGGAGGCTTAAACGTCTCCCTGTGATGCTGTGTTTCAGCGGTCACGCTCCTGCTTCACTTTCATGTTCCGCTGTGTACACCTGGCTCTGCCTTCTAGATAGCAGTAGCAGAACTAGTGAAAGTATTAAAGTCGTTGATCTTTTCGAGAAATGCATAGAAGAAATGATGATGTAAGCTGTCCCCTCTCTCTCTCCGCCTCAGCTACCAAATAGGGAAGGGCCCCCATCTGGTGGACACATGACTTGCGTGACCTTACCTATCGTTAGAGATGACTCACACTCCTTACCCGACCCCTTGCCTTGTATACAATAAATAGCAGCGCAGCCAGGCACTACCATACTCCGCGTCTTGGTGGTAGTGGTCCCCCAGGCCCAGCTGTCTTTTCTTCTCTTTGTCTTGTGTCTTTATTTCTACGATCTCTTATTTCTGCACATGAAGAGAAAACCACAGGCCCTGTAGGGCTGGACTCTACAGAGTTCAAACCCAGATCTCTCAAGAAAGTCCTCTCAATCCAGAAGTTCAGGTTTTACCTTGGTAGAGTTTTATTTTTCTTGTCTACTTACATAATAGTTTAAGACATGATTGGAGGTGAAAAAAATTACAGTTCTACTCTAATAGAATATAAAAGAGGCCGGGCGCGGTGGCTCAAGCCTGTAATCCCAGCACTTTGGGAGGCCGAGATGGGCGGATCACGAGGTCAGGAGATCGAGACCATCCTGGCTAACACGGTGAAACCCCATCTCTACTAAAAATACAAAAAACTAGCCGGGCGAGGTGGCGGGCGCCTGTAGTCCCAGCTACTCAGGAGGCTGAGGCAGGAGAATGGCGTAAACCCGGGAGGCGGAGCTTGCAGTGAGCTGAGATCCGGCCACTGCACCCCAACCCCGGGCGACAGAGCAAGACTCTGTCTCAAAAAAAAAAAAAAAAAAAAAAAAAAAAAAAAAAA